>NW_024882179.1:0-267500 GCF_019059575.1 Amphibalanus amphitrite
TGTGCGCCATAGGGTTAGCATTAGAATCGGATATAAACATTATTAAACAGGCTATTGCTCGGAAACGTGTGAGGGCTACGAGGGTGAAATTTTCACGCCAAGTGAGCGCGTGCAACATTTGTGTATTAAATTTTCGACGGTGTGGGTTCAGCGTGTCACGTGGTGCGGCCGCCGCGACCGGTGCCGAGCAGAAGGCACGTGCTTTAGGCCAGTTGTTCGCTTAGAAAACTGAGTGAAAAGCATCAGAGCCAACGAAGGCCGACACAAGGCACCGCTCGCAAAGGGGATTCGCCAGTAAAAACATTAATTTGTTTTTGCAAATCTCAGCCGTTTCTGGGCCGTTAGTGAAACTTGGACTGTCGGTGGTAGTGTAGTGTAGGGTTAGGGTAGGGTAGGGTAGGGTTAGGGTAGGGTAGGGTAGGGTAGGGGATTGTAGGGTAGGGTTGGGTAGGGGATTGTAGGGTAGGGTAGGGTAGGGTAGGGGATGTAGGGGATTGTAGGGTAGGGTAGGGTAGAGTTAGGTAGGGTAGAGTTAGGTAGGGTAGGGTAGGGTAGGGTAGGGTAAGGTAGGGTAGGGTAGGGTAGTGTAAGGGTAGGGTAGGGTAGGGTAGGGTAGGGTAGGGTAGGGTAGGGTAGGATAGGGTAGGGTAGTGTAAGGGTAGGGTAGGGTAGGGTAAGGTAGGGTAGGGTAGGGTAGTGTAAGGGTAGGGTAGGGTAGGGTAGGGTAGGGTAGGGTAGGGTAGGGTAGGGTAGGGTAGGTTAGTGTAGGAGTAGGGTAGGGTAGAGAGTAGGGTAGGGTAGGAGTAGGGTAGGGTAGGGTAGGGTAGGGTAGTGTAAGGGTAGGGTATGGTAGGGTAGGGTAGGGTAGGGTAGTGTAAAGGTAGGGTAGGGTAGGGTATGGTAGGGTAGGGTAGGGTAGGAGTAGGGTAGGGTAGGGTAGGGTAGGGTAAGGGTAGGGTAAGGTAGGGTGGGGTAGGGTAGGGTAGGGTAGGAGTAGGGTAGGGTAGGGTAGGTAGGGTAGGGTAGGGTAGGGTAGGGTAGGTAGGGTAGGGTAGGGTAGTGGTAAGGTAGGGTAGGGTAGGGTAGGGTAGGGTATGGTAGGGTAGGGTAGGGTAGGGTAGTGTAGGGGTAGGGTAGGGTAGGGTAGGGTAGGGTAGGGTTGCGTTCAGTAACATCTTAACTTACAAAGGGCTCGAAGAACTCGCATGCATCACCATCATACTTTACAGTTCAATAAAAAGCAGTTACCCACTTCTACAAAAATCATACCAATAAAAATGCAAGTTTCTACACCCAAACTAATGCATCCGTTAATCATTCATATCAAAACATACAGTTATCGCGTAAACCTGTACCTCTAGTATAGATAAAAAATAAAAGGCACGAGGACAGACCTATCACTTCAGAACACTGTTCCATGCCGCAACTGCTCTAAAAAGAAAACTGCGTCGCGCCATCTCTGTTTTGACGCGTGGCAACTGCAGCTGGCCACTCGCTGCTGCTCGGGTACTCTGGCCGGATATCTCAGAGCGATGCACGAGCTTCGCTCTCAGGATCTCCGATGCGTCTGACGCAGTGAGTAGTCGTTTTACAATCGAGATGTCATGATCCTTCAGCATGTCATCCAGCTTTCCCCATCCGAGCTGCTGCAGCACCGGTGTAACATGTTCGCGGCGGCCGAGTCCAGTTACAATCCTAGCACCGAAGTTCACAGCCTTCTGGATCCGCTTCTTCTGCTCTACCGTGCAGCTACCCCAAACACTGATACAATAGCGCACATGTGGAAGGACTAGCGCTTCAACGAGCAGGCGCTTGGTATCCTCTGGTAGTCGGTGACGCATCCTGGCCAGGCCTATCAACACAGCGTAGCAGCGCTGCACAGCTGCTGATACATGTTTTTCCCACGTCAGATGCCGATCAATGATGACGCCCAGAACCTTGACACTTTGAGCTGGGAGAATCGTATCTGTTCCAAATTTAACTGAGAAATTTTCTTCAAAGACTTTCCGCTTCGATTTAATAATAACCATTTCCGTTTTGGATGGATTTATCCTCAGTCTGTTCTGAGTGAACCACTTAAATGCAGTGGAGAGGTTACGTTCGACTCGATTTTTAAGAATGTCACTGTTTGAAGGCAGTTCTGTGTCCAGGAATTGGGCGTCATCTGCGTACAAAATCACTTTGCCGTAGGGCATGTGTGCGGTCAGGTCGTTCGTAAAAAGTAAAAATAGAACAGGTCCCAAAATGGACAAGTGTTGCTGGGCAGTTTTGGCGCCGTATCCGGGCGTGTGTTCCGTGGTGCTGCTGCCGTGCCCGGCGTGGCGTGGCCTGTTGGTGCGCCGCTCCTGGCGTGCCGACCTCCGGGGCGGCGGCGGCGGCTGACGCCGCCCGAGCCCCGGTGATGTCACGCCTCCACCGGTGACGGTAACCCCGTGGGCGGGCGGACGTACAGCAGCTGGCGCAGTGTCGGCTCTCCTCCGTATGTGATGTGATGCGCGGTGCGGTGTATTTTTGTGTACGGCTCTGGGTCGTATGACTAATGAGTCTAGTTCCCGCGCCCAGCCCGGTGTCGTGGCTGCTGCCCGAGTCGACCGCTCGGATATTTGGGGTCAGGTGCTGTTTGGAGAGGCGCTACTCCGGCGACGTGTGCCGTCTGTTTTCCCGTGTTTGGTTTGATCTACGGAGACAGTTGCAGCTGTTCACGTTATGTCGAATGGTCCTATTCAGATTCAGATTCAGATTCAGATTCAGATGTATTCGAATAAGGTCCACAATAAACGTGGCTTTTCACTCATTCACGTCTTATGTAGAGCAGAAAGGGAAGCTGGAACACAAGACACTACACAAGACACTATAACACGGAAATGAATAGTGCACCGCTGTCCCAAAATGACGAGCAAAAATTTAAATGAAAACCATCCCATCATGTGAATGACAGACGAACGGAAAGACAGCGCAAGGGATCTCTTTTAAACTGCTCATTACCAAACAGCAGCACCTCAAAAGTGTTCTAAGTCGCATCATTCCGCGGCGGGCTGACGGTCATACCTGGGCTGATGGTCATACCTGGGCCGACGCACAGTGGCCCTTTTTCAGAATTAGCACGCATTAATTCCCACATTACCTGAAAGTGGTGCAAGACATCAACACGTGATCAAGGACGTATTCCCTGCCAATGCAAAGAGAAGAAAAGAAACGAACTGACCAAGGAGATTCGGCCCAACAGCGACAGGCCGCTCGGCCCAAGATTTGGCGCACGTTCGTACGGCTCGCCCGCCGGCCAGCCCGCTCCGAACGCAAGTGTGGCGAGCCCGCCAGCCGACCGCGCTGCACTGACCGCCAGGACGCCCCAGGGCGTCACGTGACCGCATCTACAGCTGTTGCCAGCCACCGGTAGTATAATTTCAATTAGCACATCTTGTGGCAAAAGTCAAGCCACATTTAGGCGCACACCAGGTGACACCAGCTTCGAGCCAGGTCAATGAGCTTAGTCGTATCGAACAGGAGCCACAGCCGCTCGCGGACTGAACTGGCTCACGTTATCCACCGTAGAAGCAAAATGGCGCAAAATGGCGCGATGCCCTTTGGTGGACATGGTCAGAAGAGATCGGCGATTCGAACGATGCATAATACGACATGTTCCAGAGTGTGCCACTTAACATAAAGCTTCATATGTATGCCGCCATCTCCAGTTAATAATTGTCCTGTTATTGTGTCCACAATATTCGGCAAAAGTGGTCTATTTAAGTTTATATAATGAAAATAGTGGTTTCTAGGGCTTCTACGTAAACTCAGCTTCACAGCCATGCCACTCATTTTTAATATTTTTGCATCGAAAGTCTTACAAATTGATGTTCATCTCACTCTACTTTTTAGGGTCCGCCGGTGGTGTCCGCGCGCCTCTCGACAAACTTCGATTTTGTGGTCAGTTTTACCAAAGATAATTAGTTTTTAGGAGGTAAAAATGGCACCATCGGATGGTTTGGAATCTTTTGCACACGATAAGACTGCTTTTTACTCAAAAGAAGAGAAAAAATATTTTGAATTTATGCGTGCTAATTCTGAAAAAGGGCCACTATGCGACGGTCAGCGCTGGCCGGACGGTCAGCGCTGGCCCCACGCGACGGTCGCCGCTGGCCGGCCGCGCGCTGCGTGCGTTGAGTTTCCTGGAGCGGCGCGCGGTGCGGCGCATTCCTTCCCCACGGCCCGCTGCAGCCCGGCCAGTTGCTACATGCTGCCCGGCAGGTGGACACTGTCCCGCGCAGCCCGCTGCTGCGCTCTGATCTCATGGCTGGTGCTGCGCCGCTGCTGATCGGGTGTGAGGAACTGCAGCGCAGTATGAATGAGGCGATCTGGCGCGGGAAGGGAGTAGAGCTACCCAGCGGGAGAAAGGTGGGATGGAGGGGATTAGAGAGCTGTCCGGCGGGAGAGTTGCCGGCCGGAACGGCGCCGCTGTGGCTGTGCCGACCTGACGGGCTCAGCTCATCACTGTGTGACTGAACGGCATCCTGAAAGTCCGGAAGATGCGAGCGGACACAAACTCGTGCCCGTACTATCGAGCACTGAAGGCGGGGAACTCGGGCAGTGCTCCTCACACGTCTCTGGGGGCCGCATTGCTGTGTTTCTGTGCGCTCTGTGGCGGGCCGTGAGGTCACTGAGCGGCACCCTTTCCCTCGTCTCCCTGCGGCCCGTGTGACTGACACCACTGACCAGGTAATGAGGACTCACCGACGGACCGGGGCGCCGGGCGGTGACAGCCTCGGTGTGGGTAGTAAACCGCTGCACTATGGTTGGAAACGGCCTCACGGATGGCCGGGGGTCAACGCGAAAAAATGTTTTGCCCATAACTTATTAATGCGTAGACCGACTGCGATGAAACTTTGCATAGGTATACCAGTGTCTTTCGTGCATCATACAGTAACTCAGAAATGACGAGGTCACGTCACGTCACGCATGTGTGACGTCATCATTGCAAGTATGTTATAAGTCGCCTATGTCTTTCGTTATGTTATCGATATCGCGAGGCATTTTGAACATGTTTTGAATACTGCTATTACTGAATGGATATTGTTGTTATGCTTTAGGGCGAGAAATATCAACGTAGTGACGCACAGTGTCTTACTATTGGTCATAAAGGGTCAAAAATTTGGAGAAAGAGTATTTATGATTTTTTTTAGATTGGGCAAAAAAGTAAGAAATAAAATGACGATCAAATGACAAAACATGCGTCAGATTAACCCGGCAGTTGCTGGGGTATTTCCCCATCCGCCGTTTGCCGGGGGGGGGGGGGGGGGGGCGTTCAACGCCCCCAGCCGATAACTCGCGAACAAATAGGCGCAGCGAAACGCACGAAGCGCGGCAAACGAAAGAAGAACGCGACGAGACGATTCACATGCATACTTTAAAGCTGAATTTCGAGGTCACAGGTCGGGTCAAAGTCAGGTCAAACACTTGAAATCGGGCTTTCAGTAGCATGGACTTTAGAACCTCGCAATCGGTGCCTCGCGTTTCGCGTTTCGATTATATCGTCATCAGTTGGTCCTAAGTAAATTCAGTCATCAGTTGGTCCTAAACAATCTGTCACAACTGTCACAACTGTCACAACCCTTCATATAAGTGCTAAAAGAGTGTCAGATCAATGTAGGGGTCAGTCAAATATAGGCCACTGGCCAGGGTCAAAGTCAGGTCAATCAGGTAAGAACATAACCCCGAAAATTAAAACTGGTACCTATTCGCAGCCCATGCATGACACATGTTTTATGGGTACTTTTGGGCGTAGAACACGATGGTGACATTCATTTTATCATACGAGTACCTGACTGGTTGAAAAAAGATCAATTTCAGAAATGCATGCGTCATGGTCGTGAAGTAGTCACGAGAAATTGCCAACATTCAGTTCAAGATTTTGGAAATTGTAGAACGATGATCAAAAACCATAGATAGCCATTTGATTTGCCATGGTATTGGCAGTGTAATGGCGTTTACAGCATGTCTGTATGTCTGCTCTGTCGGTGGATATCCATATCCATACTCCAGGATATCCATACACGTTTGCACGATATCCATACTCCAGGTGCAGGGGCGAGCAGTTACTTCTTACGAGGGGTGCGGAGTCGAAGTCAGAGTCGGAGTCAGAGTCGGAGTCGGAGTCAGAGTCGCCCAGAGTCGTGGCAGCGAGCCAGGAGTCGGAGTCGGAGTCGGGGTCGGTCAGGAGCCCGCAGTGGAAGTCGGAGTCGGTCCGAATCGGAACAGCTCCATCACGACTCCGAAACACTGGCAGGGGTCCGGAGTCGGAGACAGAGTCGGCCGGAGTCATGGCAACGAGTCAGGAGTCGGAGTCGTAGTCGGAGTCGGATTTGGCGCCACCACGACTCCGCAACCCTGCTTCTTACCATCATTTATAAGGATAAGCGATTGCAAGACTGACGAGCCGACCTGGTGCTAACGAAGCGACGGGTAGGTACGCCTCGGGAGATGAAGCTTCACGGACGATTTTGCGCACAAGTGCGCAGTCTGCTTTTACGTTCCCCTTACGCAGAATTGAACAGAGATTTATTCTGCCAAAAAGCTCAATGGAGGTCGATGGAGAACTTTTTGTATGTCCAATGAAACATAAACATAATTTTGAAAATATTGCTGTGGTGACACTGCAAACAGAATGCAATGCCGTTCCTGATTTTGAACATGCATGGGAAAAAGAGTCACTCCACTCGAAAGCCAACATAACAAGGATTATTTTGCTATATAATAATCCAGTTTTACAACGTCATGGAGGTACTCCACATGCTATCAACAGCGCGGTTGTTTAAACCTTTGACGGCGCACCAAAAAAGTCACTATCAGAAACTCCCGATTCCACGTACAATAATGGAGAATAAATGCGCAACTAAATAATTTTTGCTGCCCAATTCAAAACATTTCATCAATTTCCAACAGAATGACACCCCAAATATACATATATTCCGAAATTGCCCACGGCCATCCGTGAGGCCGTTTCCAACCATAGTGCGCTGCGGCTAGAGCAGCGGGCCGCGTTGAGGAAAAATCCGCAAACATCATACGTGATAAGCTATTGTCCTGTGGGTGGTATGTTCTCGATTGATGCTAAGGAAGTGCAGGGAGGTTTTGAACCGTTACGGTTAACTGTCGACTGTGGGGTATAGCTGGCTTTCCGTGAAGTCTTCTCTTCGCAAACTCACCTTTCATTGACATTTGTCCTACTTATGTGAATAGAACTGCACTTCCGAAAACTTCAGTGGAGTTACCGGAGGTTCTAAACTTTACTCGATAGCTGCGCTGTAAATTCAGCCTAGAATTAGCTATCAGGGTCATGTGATTCTCGGTCGTTTATAAGACTAGATCTTGGTGCCGGGGCGGGCAGTAAACAGGCTGGGCTATTTCGGCAGCCCTGTTTAGTTCAGTGAGGGCGTGCCGTGACTGACAGTGTGCTGTCTTCTTTTGCAGACGATCCCCACCGGAACTTCCCCAGACAGCAGCTCAAGTACCAGCAGGAGCTGGGCACCGGATGGTTCGGACAGGTAATGTACCAGCAGGAGCTGGGCACCGGATGGTTCGGACAGGTAATGTACCAGCAGGAGCTGGGTACCGGATGGCTCGGGCAGGTAATGTACCAGCAGGAGCTGGGCACCGGCTGGTTCGGACAGGTAATGTACCAGCAGGAGCTGGGCACCGGATGGTTCGGACAGGTAATGTACCAGCAGGAGCTGGGCACCGGATGGTTCGGACAGGTAATGTACCAGCAGGAGCTGGGCACCGGATGGTTCGGACAGGTAATGTACCAGCAGGAGCTGGGCACCGGATGGTTCGGACAGGTAATGTACCAGCAGGAGCTGGGTACCGGATGGCTCGGGCAGGTAATGTACCAGCAGGAGCTGGGCACCGGCTGGTTCGGACAGGTAATGTACCAGCAGGAGCTGGGCACCGGATGGTTCGGACAGGTAATGTACCAGCAGGAGCTGGGCACCGGATGGTTCGGACAGGTAATGTACCAGCAGGAGCTGGGCACCGGATGGTTCGGACAGGTAATGTACCAGCAGGAGCTGGGCACCGGATGGTTCGGACAGGTAATGTACCAGCAGGAGCTGGGTACCGGCTGGGACAGGTAATGTACCAGCAGGAGCTGGGTACAGGAGGGTTCGGACAGGTAATGTACCAGCAGGAGCTGGGCACCGGATGGTTCGGACAGGTAATGCACCAACAGGAGCTGGGTACCGGATGGTTCGGACAGGTAATGTACCAGCAGGAGCTGAGTACCGGATGGTTCGGACAGGTAATGTACCAGCAGGAGCTGGGTACCGGATGGTTCGGACAGGTAATGTACCAGCAGGAGCTGGGTGCCGGATGGTTCGGACAGGTAATGTACCAGCAGGAGCTGGGCACCGGGTGGTTTGGACAGGTAATGTACCAGCAGGAGCTGGGCACCGGATGGTTCGGACAGGTGATGTACCAGCAGGAGCTGGGTACAGGATGGTTCGGACAGGTAATGTACCAGCAGGAGCTGGGCACCGGCTGGTTCGGACAGGTAATGTACCAGCAGGAGCTGGGTACCGGATGGTTCGGACAGGTAATGTACCAGCAGGAGCTGGGTACCGGATGGTTCGGACAGGTAGGGCCCAGGGTATACACCACGCAATAGCTTTGTCGAATTTTCCCTGCAACATGTCCTCAGCTGTGCTGGAATTATCATTTTCGGTCTTTTTTTCCAGCAGAATTAGATATAAATAGATGCTGTCGGAGTACTGCAACCAGCCATGTGCTGTAGCAGCTGACACAGAAACACCAGACATTCGGGTATAAATAAAAGTCACATTTTATTCGCGTAGGTATGCTGGAAGCGGTGGTAAATGCGCCTTTCTTCCCACAGTGGCTGCGCTACCGAATCTGTTACTGAAGTGAATACCTATCCCATGTTATTGACTGGACGCTGCCCCGGCTGCTCTGCACACAGCCCTTTGTGCTGACTGACCTGACCGTCCCTCGGCCGATGACCTGACGGCTGCCCTGCTCTCGCCATGACTGACCTGACCTGACCTGACCTGACCTGACCTGAGCTGACCCTCAGGCGCTGCTGGGGGAGGCCCGGAACCTGACGGCCGAGCCGCGCACTGACCTGACCTGACCTGACCTGACCTGACCTGACCTGACCTGACCTGACCTGACCTAACCTGACCTAACCTGACCTGACCTGACCTGACCCTCAGGCGCTGCTGGGGGAGGCCCGTAACCTGACGGCCGAGCCGCGCACTGACCTGACCTGACCTGACCCCTCCCCCCCGTCCGCAGGCACTGCTGGGGGAGGCCCGTAACCTGACGGCCGAGCCGCGCACGGCTGTGGTGGTGAAGGCGCTCCGGGCCGGCGCCACGCTGCCTGAACAGATGTACTTTCTACACGAGGTGAGTGACGTCACCAGTCGGTCACAGCCGCCGCAACTGATGGGTGACTTCACTAGCTGACGTTTTTTTTTTTCGTTTGGGTCGGATATTATAAGGTACCAAATGTGGATACTGGATCCGATGATGTTTGGCGTACAAAGATGTTTGGTACGGCCTGCCGGACAGAGTACGCCAGTCCTGGGTCCGTGTGCTCTGTTTGCCCGGTCAATGGGGGAGACCCGGGAGGTATGGGCCCCCTGGAGGTATGGGCCATCGCTGTTTTGAAGAAGTGTTGCGTATTTTTACACATTTGACCGTGTAAACTGATAGCAGCCATTCCGTTATACAACCCACGTGATTTCCAAAATCTTCCTCAGTCTTCTTTGGCAATGAGCGGTGATAAAGCGTTTTTGCCCTCTTCGAGTAAAATACGGTACATACAGAAAATTCGTGAAAAATTTGAACCAGGCTCATTTTATGATGTCACCCATCGCTAACATAAAGTTTAAAGCATGCAAATTAAGACTGGATAGACAATTTGAAGCTTTCTTGCAAGATTATGAGCTGAGATGCCACGCACATTCCGTAGTCCTAACCGGGAGGTTCGGGCCACCCACCCCTGTTGATCCTAAATCAATAAAATGATGCTTTCATTGAATATCCTCTTCAATAACTTATATTTTTGTCGTGCAAGGTCGAAAATTTAACGACATGTGACGGCTGACCTTTAATGCCCCACTGTCGGACATGTGACGACTGTCCTCTAATTCCCACTCTAAATTGCTTGACATGCTCGAGCTGCACGGCATTGACACTGCCTGGTTTCGAAATTATCTTGACGGTCACACGCAAAGCGCAGCCATCTCTGCCTCACAGAGCTCCCTTCCGCTCAACATTAGCCAGGGCGTCTTCCAGGGGTCATCGTTGGGTCCTCTCTTGTTCAGCATCGTCGTTAACGATCTTAGCTTGTACGCTGGCGACTCTTTTATCATTCAGTACGCCGATGACACCCAGGTTTTAGTCTCTGGACACAAGTCCGAGCTACCTGACCTTATCTTAAAACTCGAGGCATCTCTCCAGTCGCTTGGTGATTACTTTCATTCGAATGGTCTAAAACTTAACGAGTCAAAATTCGAGCTACTTCCCATCGGCTCACGTCAAAATCTGCGAGACCTCCCACCGTTCACGGTCAAGTTTCGGCAAGCCGTGCTATCACCTTGCACTGAAGCAAAAAATATGGTGTCACTTTTGATCGCCATCTCACTTGGGACTCGCACGTATCGCAACTGTCACAGAAATGCTTCGGCATCCTTATCGGTCTCTCCCACATCCGCCACTACCTACCATCCGGTACTCTCCCAATCCTTGTGTCTGCCCTCGTCCTTTCCCACGTCCGCTACTGCCTCTCCGTCTATGGCAACGGGTCTGCCAAGAACCTCGCCCCCATCAACAAAATTCTAAATTTTGCGGCCCGAATCATCTCCGGCAAAAAGAAATTCGACCACATCTCCTCTGTCCGTGCCTCCCTCGGCTGGCCGGACCCCTCCACTATGGTTCAAGCCGAAACCCTAAATATCCTACACAAAGCTAGACGAACAGGTCAGCCCGAGTCACTAGCTGCACTATTTGCCACTAATGCCGAGCGTCCAGACCGTAGCCGCAGCACCAGGCAGGACCACCTGCTTAGTCTTCCCCGCGTACACGGCTCGGCTGCGGGGAAGCGGCAATTCGTGTACCGCGCTGCCGCAGGCTATAACGCCCTACCACGCGAGTTCTGGGACATGCCCACCTCGATGTTTACCAGCAAGGTCTTAGAACTCTTATCTTCGGTGACATGAGCTGACACGTCGCTGTAACCGCTTTTAGCTTCTGCATCGTGTGTGTAGTGTGGTTTATGTGTGTTCACTTTTTATCCTCATCATTGCATTTCTTAGCGTGTGTTGACTCTGACTCGAGAATAGCCCTGTGATTCCGATCTCATGAAGGGATGAGTCTATGACGTAAATACAATACAATACAATACAATACAATACAATACAATTCCCCACTTACCACTGTCGGACAGATGGCCTACCTGCGGGACGCCAACCACCCGAACGTGCTGCGTCTGCTGGGCCGCTGTCTGGAGGCCGACCCGTACCTCCTCATCCTGGAGCGCTGCGGCGCGGTAAGTAAAGCCGGCGCCGGCCGGGAGTCGAACCCGGGACCTCTCCGGGTGGTGAATAAAAACCGGCACCGACCGGGAGTCGAACCCGGGACCTCTCCGGTCACCCAGATCAACTCCGGGTGACCGGGTCCAGATCGCCCGTAAGCTTCCATATTTTCGTTAGGAGAAATGTCAGTACACGATGTCCACACATTGAAAGCTGTCCTGAAACACATGATAAACAATCTGAGTCATTAGCCTTTGTCGGTAGCGACTTCTAATGGAACAAACCTTTAGGCATCTACATAATGAGATGCATGATAAATGTAGGCTATTAGTGAGACATAGATGAGAGTAATCCCTTAATGGGGTTGGGAACTCGATTTTTTAAGAATGCATGAAAATGATCAAACTATTTTCACAGAATTTATGGTGCATACCATTGCCTCATAAAATCAATAAGCTGAGAGAAATGGGGGAAGAAAGATAGGGAACTTGTTTTGAAAAGTTCTTGAAAAAAGATGCTCTTGATGCTGTTACGTCACATGTCACATTCTGCGGTTGACAAATAATGGCGCATCTGGCGCACCACAGATTACATGTTATATCAATGGGTGAAAGATGTTGTTTGCTTCACTCTGCCATTCGCGCTGTTTTTAACTTTAAATTATGCTAAAACATTTACGGATGAAATGTTCAGTGTCAAAAATTGATGTGTCTGCCGTGTACTATATTCCCACTTAACATGAGCGCGTGATAAACATTTTATGTACCTCGAATTTTCAAATGATAAAGATGATGAATCGGAGGATGCTGAAAAGCAAAAGCTCATTCCAATATTTGGACTACTTTACGATTAAAATGTTTACATTCCTGTCATCTTATTGATCATTTATTTGTTCTTTTTTATGAAAATAACTTAAGGCGTTGAGAACCGAGGTAATTTCTATCTACCGTGCCTTAACTTACCAGCAACAGCAATCTATCTACGCCCTACGGTGGCAAGGGAGACTGTGAAAGAAGCGTAAGATGGATTCTAAACAATTCTTTTGTGATATACTGAAGGGCAAAGTGCAGAGAAGAGCGTACAAGTCCTGTTTTGTGCCAGGCTGTTGCAGCAGCACTTATGAAACTCCGAAAACGATCTTCGTTCATGTCCCGAACAACATTACCCTGAGGAGATGATCGTCTGCAATAGCAGGAAGAGCTGATGCAAGTACTTTGAAATCCACTATCAAGTCGGTGCTATTGTTGTTACGAGCGAGCGAGCGCAGCGAGCGAAGTGAGTCTTTTCAATATAACGGAAAAATCTCAGTATGAGCGGCCCGGCCCGGCCCGGCCCGGCCTGTAACGCTTTTGAGAGGCTTATATCTCAGCAACCGCTGGACCGATTGGCCTGCGGTCTTTTTTGTTGGGTAGCCCAATCCCTTCTACCCCGTAATTGACTACTTTTGATACATCTCAGTGACCGTCGTGGCACGTGCCACGTGAAAAGTCAAGGGTGTTCAAGCTGTTTTGCAAAAGTAGTGATTTTGAGAGGCTCATATCTCAGCAGCCGCTTGAGCGATTGACTTCCGGTAATTTTTGTAGGGTAGCAGCATCCCTTCTACCCAAAATAGGATACTCTCGAAGCATGTGGGTCACCCACAGTGCACGTGCAAAATACAACAATAAGAGGTGCCAAATTTGTTCCCATTTCAGTAACTCGGTAATTAGTGGGGCGATTTCGCTGAAACTTGGCATACAGGTAGGCACCCACCAGGCAATGCATTCCCATGTGTTGCGGTTCGGGTGCTACTGCACGTGCGCACGTGCAGGGGGCGTTTCCAGATCTCGAGAACGGCTGGGCCGATTGCGCTCAAATTTGGTACACGGTTGGGGACCAGTTAGTAGGGTGCCGTGCAAAAGTCATTTTGGACCCCGTTTGCACGTGCGCACGTGCAGAATGCCGCTTCCAGATCTCAGGAACGGCTGGGCCGATTGCGTTCAAATTTGGCACACCGCTAGCAACCGGTTAGAAGGGTGCTTTGCGCAAGCCCGTTGGAAGCACCCTCTCGCCCTTCCGCACGTGCAGGGCTCACTATCTCGCTCGCTCGTTCTTCGCCCAAAAGGCGTTTTACTGGTAATGATCTCTGTGAGGTGAGATATTTTGTGCAAGGGCTGAGTGTAATGCCCAGGAAATGACCTCCATTCGCCCCCTGACCGGTCAGGGTTATAAAATTTGAGTGGATGGCGGTCCGTTTGGGGTTCAGATGTCAATTGTATTTAGTTACTGCCAAACAATACATGTTATGCTGGCAGCGAATGTGTGTAACGTCGTTTTTCGAAACAGAAGTTAGAACTGTAACGGCAGAGTGCTTGCTGGTCTCATCGTAAGTATTGTAAGTGTTGTAAGCAAAAGCATTGTCAATATTGTAAGTATTGTGAGCATTGATGTATGGTAGATATCACCTCACATGATCTCGGCTCAGATAACCCTCTCCGGTGTCCCTGTCAGTAAATGGCACCTGGATCATTACAGATAAGATAATTTGTCATAATTCTTAAAGAATTGGGTGGTTTTGACTCTTTACTCGAGGTGCAGGTCGCATTTCAATACTTTTCCATAGGCTTGCAATGTAAAGGTCACGACTCTGACCTAACCTCAGGTCACAGATCAAAAATTCTGAGATATACAAACGACACATACTGCAGGTACTGTTTTGAAGACTTGATGAGAGGAAATAACTTCGTGAAAAACTCAAGCTCTGACGTGATTGCAAACTTTTCTGAGGTGGGGCCAACAAACCCGCTCTGGTTACCTGGCCTGACCTGACCTGGCATTTTTTTTTTTTTTTTTTTGCTGAGATGTGCGCAATGAGCATTTAGGAAAAGTCACCAAATATGAGCTGAATGTCTCGCGGCGTTTGGCAATTGTACAAGAAAATCCTGAAAGGTCTCCCCGTCCGAAATAGGGTTAATGTGTATATGAAGAGTTGCAGATGCCAAACATACCCAGATCTAAGACTGCAGTTCCCAGCGCCGCTGCAACGTTTTTAAAACAAACATACATAGGACATACAAACATGTTTATTTGCATCTGTTTTGGATAATAGCAACTCATGGCGCCATCACCCGCGATAACTGTTAGGATTTGAGATATATTTTTATTTAGGCCATTAGTTTGGCTGTAATGTTTATTAATATTAGTTGGGCGGAGTGAAGTAGTTTTTTATTTAACTTGTGGTATGTTGTGCTGATTGCGGGTTGTTCAAACCTTTCAAACGTAAAGACCTTATTGAACTCAACCCTACCCCTACACTACCCTACATACGACTGGACGCTTTCCAAGCCCACAAGCATCACGACGCCGAGATGGAATGTAGCCGAGAAATCACCCTCGCCATCTGCTCTAGAGCTAATCGTGTGGGGCGGCGTGTGGGGCGCCGCTTAGCCTATGGGGGTGCACTTCTAGTGGATGGGGGACGGGGGTGCACCTGCACCCCTTTCATATGGAAAGTTACTTCCCTGATTACAGCTCCCCGTATTGCACCTAATCAGGGAACGGCCAGCAAACGAAGGAACTATTTCTGGATGACAGGCGAATAACCGCTCACGCAAGGAGCGGAGCTCCGCCCCGTCCAAAGTGGCCAACAAAGCAGAGACAGAGGCAGCATCACATCTTCCATCAAAGAACTGGTTTCTGGCTTGGAAGATGAGCTCCATCTTTGCATCCGAGTCAGTGCTGTCAGGAATCAGCTGGTCTAATGGAGTGAGAGTAGTGAGACGACTAGCTTGTATCAGAGCTGCCTGGTCTTCGTAGCATTTGCACCGATTCTTCTCGATCGGACTCTGAATTCTGTCCCTCCTGCGTATTACTTGAGGCATTGCTATGTAGCTAAGTCTTTGGCAGAGTTTCATTATCCATGCTTTGCAAACAGTGCCATAACAACACAGTTAATTAATCACCAAGCTTCTTTGCAAGTTCCAATACAGTTGAATCGCACGCGATTTGAGTGCAAAAATCAAGAAAAGTGCCAACTTGTTCCCGTAAAATATTTTGAATATTGACCTAAAAAAATGAGTAATTTCCAGATAAAATAACAGCGAAATCAGTTTTCGCTTGCCAATAAAACTCACAGATATTGAAGCTCCATTATGAAAGGAACATTTTAGTATATGCCATTCTTGATAAAACTTCTTAGCCACGCAATACCAGCGCAAAATAAAGAGACACTGAAAACACGACCAATCACTCCGATTTACCATAGGAAAATACATAGAAAATGTATGTCTCAACTGCGCCAAATATACAGACAGTTATATACCTACATGTGACGTCATGATTAGCCCGACCAATCAGAAGCAAGTCGTTTTCAGCCACAAATAATTAATTTCTGAACTAACTAGGCGTTTTTTTAACAAAGTGATTTTAAATTAAATCATTAAAAATTCTGACATTTTTTATTTTACCAAAACATACAGAGCATGCAGATAGGTCCCAACCCTATTGTTATAACTCCCCCGGTTTCCTGAAAGATTGTCTATAATAGCGTGTGTGAATGTCTCTGCCGTCGGGAGGAAAAAAGCCGTATCTGGGGCAGTTTTTCGAATTGAAAATTGTTCAGGAGAGGCAAAAACGCGTTTTTTGTTATAACATTCGTAAACTTTGCTCAATAACGAAACAAAACATACTGCAGTGATCGGAAAGAAATTTTACATCCAATGAAAGTGATTTTAAAAGGGAAATTATTTTAACATAAAAGCAAAAGGCGAAAAACTTTTTTGCTTCCAATTCAACCCCGTGTTTGCGGAATCTTTCTTTCACGAAAAAAGCCGTATCGTGGAAGAAAGCCGCATCGTACGAGACACCTGAGCAATACCGTCATGCAAAAAGCCGTATGTCTGATACATTGGTTAACCGATCGGGAATAAAGCCGTATCGCCATTTTTGTTTAACCATATGTCGTCAAAAAGCAGTATCATCGGTGCATTTGTATTTTGTATTGACAGCATATTGGTTCATAAAAGTGCTAAAGCAGCTCCGCTGCTGGTTCCGTTCCACTGCTTCAGCTCTCAAGTATGGATATTTAATTGAACGTTTAATACAAAAACAAACATGATACCCATTTTAAAACTACATCCATGCATAATCGCATTATTGTCGTAACCTAAGGCTCTTGGATTCTGATTGCGCAGGGTGCCATCAAAAGGCAGCTTGACCAACCGACCAGGGACGTAGCCAAGGGGGGGGGGGTACAGGGGCCATGCCCCCCCCCCCCCCTCTAAAGGCTAAAAATGAAATAAAATTTAATAAAAAATAAATAAAAAATGACCACAACTGCACCACACTGTCAAAAATAGTGGGCCAAATCCGAGGAGTTTCCTTGGGGGGGGGGGGGGGGGCACGACACTAGGCCGCGACCTGTGGCGCCTCCCTGAGCAAAATCCTGGCTACGTGCCTGCAACTGACAAGGGGAATCACGAATGCTGTCTTTGTACAGTGCTTCAATTTTCGATTACACTGGACTCCAGAGTTTCTTAAATTCTGAGCCACCGATATATTCGGAGAGATGAGTGTGCCGGTCTGCCGCTGCCACGGCGACAATGTCGAGAGAACCGAGATAGTGTAGTTTCCCATCGTCGATCTGTAGACCTCAAAGCACTTCAAGGCCCAAGGGACGATGAGTGGGAATGTTGCTGATTAGCTGGACACAAGGTTCCCGGAAAAGGGACGATGTTAAGTCACGTGGTGCGCAGCTACAAGCACGGAACCGCCCGGCTCCTGAACCAAAATAGAGGATGGTGTAAGAACTTCAGGAATTCCCGTAAAGAAACTGCATCTACAAAACCTGTGCGAAACATCTAGGGCGACAGCACTGTGCCGCGGCTGAGGGTGTAAGGAAATGCTGCCTCATTGTCGGAGATCGCTAGACTGCTGAGAGCTCCACACGTCTGCGGGAACGCCCTTTAGAGGACGCACCCTCAAAAGGCCCCCCCAATGTGCACTCGTATTCACAGGGATCTGATTATAGCGCCTACTGCAACAGAGCAGAGGGCTATTCAGTACGTCTTGCTGCATCCTCCACCGGCCACAGCTGTGCTGGTAGGCTCTGGGCAGCTGCCCGTAGAATATGACAATGTTCGGCTTGTGTGGGTGCTACAAGGTAGCCTTAATTTCCAATATGATTGAGCATCATGGGTATGAGGGAAACGGAAAGAAGACGGTAAAGTCATTGACCAGGAATGGAAGTGACAGGCGATGACGGTCCCAAAGATACATGGGTGTGGTCACAATTATCACAATGAATGTGACGAGGTTGGCAATAGCAATAGACCTTTCTGACGGTATTCAACTATATCTTCAACGGTTTTAAGACAAGGATTGTAGGTCGCCGTGCTCAGCGTGCCGGCTACGAGCTGCATGTCTATGATGATAACCGGGTCGAACTTAACATTATGCTATTTTGGTTCTGGGGTGGGGTGGGGACAGGGAGGCCAAATTAATCATGGGGGAGGCCAGGTCGGGTATTTTTTATTGGAATTTTAAACGAAGCTGGGGAAAAGAACGGTCGGATTATACTGGCGCCCCCGGCTGGTTAGCACATCAAAATGCTGAATGCCCGGCACCCTGCTGATACCACCGAGTTGGCAAAGTTCTGTTGGCTTCAAACTTCTCAAGCTCACTCCCTATTTTATTTCAATTAAAATTCCCCTATAAATGGTCACATATTGCTACGATCACGTAGCATGTTTGTGTAAATGTTCAACTGTTCCGTCCAGGATATGCCGAAGCCATGCTAAATGAGTAGATACGGCTTTCTTCCAAACTG
This sequence comes from Amphibalanus amphitrite, assembly GCF_019059575.1. Taxonomy (NCBI): domain Eukaryota; kingdom Metazoa; phylum Arthropoda; class Thecostraca; order Balanomorpha; family Balanidae; genus Amphibalanus; species Amphibalanus amphitrite. Next base: position 18,352 of record NW_024882179.1, read on the forward strand.
CCTGGACCAACAATTCGGCTCATATTTCACAGGCCGCCAACAAATAAAAGCCGTATCCACAAGATACGGCTTTCTTCCTGACTTATCAGTTCCACATTCTTTGTTTGAAATTTTGTATAAATGCCGTATCTGCTGAATTTAAGGATACGGCTTTCTTCCTGCATGTTTTGCTATCCCTGATGTAACAAATCCGTTTTTGAATTTTTATATAATATATAACATTTTCATTTTTGAGTGTATACACGTTTGAGCAGTACCATTAAACGCATTATGAAAAGAGCTTTCCAACGATATCAAAAACGAAAAATCGATAAAAATGCCAGATACGGCTTTTTTCCTCCCGACGGCAGGTCTGGCGGACCACTCATTCCGCGTCTGTTGCGTTCGCGGTGGAGCGGCCGTCACCATTTCACCGTGACCAATTTAAAATTTGTAACGGCACTGTGCTATTTCACACTTCACCCAGAGGCATGCAGCCCCTCAGCGGGCTCAGCTGCCGGTGGTGGGCCGCTCCTTTTCTCCCTCGCTCGCCGTGGCTTTGTCTGCTGCCGTCTGGTGTTGTCCAACGAACTCACCTCGGCCTCGCCGTGTTCAGCTCTGCCATCACTGTATGATCTCTGACCTCACTCTGCTGACCCCTGCCGTCACCCGTCTGACCTCTGCCGCCCCCATCTGGCCTCTTCCGTCCCCCATCTGACCTCTGCCGCCCCCATCTGACCTCTGCCGTCACCCTGCCGACCTCTGACCTCCCCCAGTCGACCTCTGACCTCACCCTGCCGACCTGTGACCTCACCCCGGTTGACGGGCCTCACCCGGTTGGTCGGCAGGGGGACGCCAAGGAGTTTCTGCAGCGCCGCTCGCCGGCCGAGCGGCAGCAGCTGCTGAACACGATGGCGCTCAACAAGATGGCCATGGACGCGGCGGCCGGCCTACAGCACCTGCACGACATCCACTACACGCACAGGTGAGGGTGCACTACACTCACAGACACTACACACAGGTGAGGGTGCACTACACTCACAGACACTACACACACAGGTCACTACCATACACTGCCAGTACCTACCGCAGGGCCTACAGCACCTGCACGACATCCACTACACGCACAGGTGGGGGGTGAATTACACTCACAGACACTACACACACAGGTGGGGGTGCACTTCACCCAGAGATGGGCTTAAAATGACCTTGTAGTCGGGGCGCCCTTAAGCCCCAATAAACAAACAACAACACTACACCCAGAGACACTACACACACAGGTGAGGGGTGAACTACTGACTACACTCACAGACACTACTCATGAACAGGTGGGGAAGATGTAGACCATACAGACACTACACCCAGACACTACACTCAGACACTGCACCCAGACACTTACACCCGGACACTGCACCCAGACACTACACTCACCGACACTACACTCCAGACACTACACACACAGGTGAGAGGATACGTATGTATACCCATTCTGAATGCGTCTGTCCATTCTGCAGTCTACGTCCAGAGGAGGTAGTCCTACGCCAATGACTTGCTGCTCTGAATAAGTCCATCTCGTCTGCAGTTCCAAATATAATGCCGTTCGCTATATTATATTCATAACTGCACATATACTTTTTTGTCAATTGAGTTGAAGCTGATCTGAGCTGACCTGACCTGACGTGTTCGCAGTGACCTGGCGGCGCGCAGCTGTCGCGTCATGAGCAACCGCACGCTCAAGATCGGCGACTACGGCTGCAACATCGACAGGTACAAGGTCAGTGTCGGTGGGGGGGGGGCGGCCGCGGCGTGTGCAGCCGCTGCCCTACTCGGACAGAACACAGGGAACACAAGTGAGCTGTGTCTTGTGTCTAGGCTACTTTGTCTTTCAACCAAAAGGGTGTGCATGATATGTATTTACTTCACGTATCCACCGATGAAGAATGGGGTTATTGTTTGCGCACGGGCCGTATTTTATGATTTGGTTCGAGCGGGCTCGTCAGCCGGCCCCTGCGACTGCGCTGGCGGAGACGGCTGTCGGTACCACTGGTGACTGGATTGTGGTCGACTCCAGAGCAGCCACCCTCCGAATGAGGTCGCCCAGTGGGCGGCAGTGAAGCCCGCCCGGCTCCACAGTACACTCAGCAGATGGAACTGCCTGGCGCGCGGTTATTGGACAATGTGGGCCCGGCCGGTGTCTGTACCGGCCCGTATCGGACCCCGGGCGCGGCGCGGCGCGGGCCGCCCGCTGCCACGGTGACCGCGCCTGCCGTGACCCCGGACGGACGCGGGGCAGAGGGTTCCTGCGCGGCCGTCAGTGGGACAGTGGGCCGCGGTGGGATGGGACAGTGGGCCGCGGTGGGATGGGACAGTGGACCGCGGTGGGGTGGGACAGTGGGCCGCGGTGGGGTGGGACAGTGGTGAGTGGGCCGCGGTGGGATGAGACAGTGGGCCGCGGTGGGATGGGAGTGCCGCGTCTGATTAAGGCCCGGCCTGACACCGAGTTCAGGTGTGTAAGTTTAGCACCTCCGCTTTGCAGTGTGTCAGTGGTGGTGGTGGGGGGGGGGGGGGGGGAGGGCTACCCTCAGGGTGGGTGTGTCGCCGTTCTAGGAAGACTGGGGTTGTCGGGTGGCCGCGCCGGTCGGCTGTTATCTTTGGCCGTGGTTTCCCGGCAGTGATAGGGAGCTGTCCGCCCAGCGATGACTCAGGGCTGCGAGGGTACGGAGTGCACGCGATCACCTGGGAGGGGCAGACTGCGGGGTACGAGGTGCACGCGATCACCTGGGAGGGGGCGGGGCACACGCGGCCAGCGCTCTTACATGGATATGTAGTGTGTACGCGCTACGCGAGTGTCACAATAGAAGCTCGCTGACACTAGCTCTGATAGAGTCGAGGTAGCTTTGCTTGTCATCACAGGACCAAAAATCAGGCGAGCACTTTTTGAAGCTGCTGCCAATGCCCCAAGCTCCATCGTCTTGTAAGGGAAGCTCGGGTTGTGTAAATAATTCAGAAGACCAGGCTGATCGTGACCACGAAGCCCGACATGGAAGCCAGAGCCAGACAGACGTGACACTCGCTGAATTCATCTGTCTGCGGCCGCTCCCACCAACTGCAGACAATATCCGTCGGAAGTCTTATATTGAGCACCGGAGCGACTCGAACCCGGGCTCTCAGTACCGGCTGCCCGACGCTCCACGAACTGAGCCGGCGGGACGAGCATTTCGGTTCAGAACTTCATCATGACGAGGTACCGATGTCTCAGAGATGAGGCTAGCGTTACGCGATGTTTATTCTGGGCTCTGTTCTCCAGCTGGATCTGGGAATCGGGACTCGAATGGTTCGAGTTCCCCGTGCAGCGGTGTAGTTTTACCACTGTCCCCGCGGAGTTTGTTAATTCAGCCGAGTTCTCTGTCCAAGTTGGGCTGTTTGCCGGGCGGTAGTGGGCTGTGGTGGGCCGCTCGGCTGGACGGTAGGTCGGCCGGTGTGATCTGTGGCCGCTCGGCCGGACGGTAGGTCGGCCGGTGTCGATCGGTCGGTCAGATGGACGGCCGGCCGGCTGTGATCGGCCACGGGTGTGATGAGCGGTGTGTCGACCGCAGTCGGCTGCTACGCTCCTCAGCCCTGTGACGGCTCTCTGACATACCCCCGAAACTGACCGGGACCATATGGAACGACTAGTGATAGGGAATCGCCTGTCTCTGTCCAAACGCGGCGTCTCTGGCTAAGCACTGGACTGGAACATCCACCGGTCTCGGTCGGTGGCGGTTACCGTGGCAGGTCGCTGAGCGGGCGGCGCGGGCAGAGGTCCCTCCTCTGTGGCGGCGGTATACAGGGGACGGGCTCGTCCTGGGAGAGGACCGTGTGATGGGCGTCCTGTGTAGGGCTGACGCACCTTCCACCGCGCTGCTGCACGCTGTTTGTTTGGCGTTTGGCGTGGGCCAGCCGTGTGTCACACCGCGGTAATAACCCCCATTATATGCCTGTGCAAAAGCAGCAGTGCCTGAGTCAGGCGCCCCGCCGCCCAGTGTACGGCTCCAGCGGCGGCCAACTGAACAAACACTGCCCGCTTGTTTTTGGCGTATGGCTGGCCAGTTGAGGTGAAGCGATATGCCGTGGCCGCTCGGCCCCCGGATAGCTCCGGCTCTGGCCGCTGGGCCGGTGGTTCCCTCTGAACAATCGGCCGCTGGTGACGCGGATAGTACGCCCCGCGTGACACGGTGCCGGGTGACGACCGTGACGCCGTACCGCACCGTAACGCCGTGCCGCAGCGTGACGCCGTATACGTGCAGCGTGACGTGACGAGCTGGCGCCCGCCACAACACGCGGTATCGACCGGAGCGCTCCTCCCTGCGCGGAGTGGAGAGACGTGGCGCTGCCGACGGTCACGGTCGGCGACGGTCGCCGCTGCTGCTGCTGACCCGAGCCGGACTCTGAGTCAGACCTGCACACAGGCTGTGACCGCCACAGGGCTGACACAGGTCGGTCTCCGGGTCACCCATTACACTCACCGTCCGACGCCGGGGACCGGGCTGACACAGTTAGGGGTATCCGGGTCGCCCATTACACTCACCGTCCGACGCGGGGGACGAGTGGCCAGTGCCGAGGTTCGTGACGCACCTGAGAGTCGCTACTCACCCGAGGCTCCTGACTCACCTGAGACTCCTGACTCACCTGAGGCTCCTGACTCAACTGAGACTCCTGACCTGACTCACCTGAGACCCCTGACTCACCTGAGGCTCCTGACTCACCTGAGACTGTGGGGAGACTCACAGTGGCGTAGTAATCGTGCGACTAACAAAGGCTTTTCATGTATCCATATTTTGTGTGTCGAGTGAAACAGACTGCTGGCATGAGGGATGTATCATTTCGCAGTGGCATTCCGCGTGAAAGACAGTGTGCAGAGTGGCGACTGCGTACTTGCGTTATAGTTGGGACTTCAATTCGCCCCGCTCTCCAGCGAATGGCCCACAATGAGTATTCGATGCCCTCTTTAGGCGGTCACTTCTCAGCGCACGTGGTGCAGTCGTTGGCCGACCTTTTTCAGTTCCGCTCTCAGCTCCAGTCTTTGGATGCCGGTGGGGAGACCGGGTGCATCGATTTTACCGCGGCCAGAGTGGAACATATAGAACGCACGCACGTGTCGCTCCAGCAATAAGGCTTGTGGCGCCACACTCGCCTTTCAGCAGCGGCAATTACATATTGGACACGGTAACCTAGTTATGTTGGACAGTATGGTACTGTTGACAGGAGCTTCTTTGTTGCTCTATCTTATGCATTCACATTAAATAAGAATATCAAATTCGTCGAGTTTAAAGGTAGTGTGCCAGCTTTCTTGGACCGTATGGAGTTAATGGCCCAGATAAGGAGAACCGGATTTTTAGAACTTATCCATACCTTCAAAACTCATGGAAACGTCTTAAATTCTTCAAATTTTGAGTACCCCAGTGCGAAATTCGCCCCGACGGGTTGTCGGTCGTACCCCAACCCAACCACATTTCACACCACTATGAACAATAAATGCACACACTGAAATCGCTATTACCGATATGCTCATCCAATCAAGTTTCGATAAACCCGTTCATCATCATCTCCTGCGGTTTCGAACACGCCTGTTAGGTGGCTTCTGATGCTCGTCGAGGTCGGAATTTCCAAATACGCGTGGTGCGTCGGGCCGCGCGCTCTGACTTCGGCCAAGAAAAATGCGTCAGCTGATCATTGTCATTTCTGCCACTTGCGTGTGGTGAAATGGGGTCATAACTTATAAGACGGCTTTTTCATATCAATTATTTTACATAAAATCATATTTCAAACCATAAATAATGTTCGACAGCCAAATAAAAGAAACAATACCAATACGGGCTTACAGTTTAAGGCTCGACATTGTGTTGTCTACGATTAGACAGCTGATAACTCATTCCCGTACGTCGTATGGTCGTAACTATAATGACCTTTGCTTATTGTCACAAGTGCGCCGCATTCGCGATTGTTGCCCGACGCCTGTTTGCAGGTGAGCCCACTACAGTTGTTATACATATCTAAAAACCGATAAACTTTTAGGCGAAAAAGGCACTATTCCAGGCCCATTTTTGATTTTTTTTGCGATATTAGGTAAAAACAGAAGCTTCTTATCCTAGGAAAAATAAAATGGGAAATCTTTCAAAGGTGGCACACTACCTTTAAAAGCCACGGTGTTCCGGTATTCTCAGCTGCTCGGTGTCTGCTCTAGGAAGTATAGGTGCCCCTTTAGGCTTCCAGTCGGTGAGCCGCACCCCTGGCCGTCCACATGTCGGGCCCTCTGGTGGACCGCCTGTCCGTCTGGTCTGATTATCTAGCCTGGTGCCATGCCGTCTGGACTCCGGTCGTCCAGCCGTCTGCCCGTCCGTCCGTATGGTCCACGGTGCGGCGCGGCGGCGCCGTGGCACAATAGAGCTGTGCTGTGCGTCCAGGGGTGGGTGGGGGCTATCGGCCGACGGGCGAGGGCAAAGGGGTGTGGGCCGAACACGTGGCAGCCGAGGGGGGAGAGAGAGAGGACACAGTGGAGCGAGTCTCTTCAAGAGCGCTCAAAGGAAGCTCAATGCAGCTTACATCGATTATAAACACGAGTATGATAAACCATTTTGCTACTCGAGGAAATACTGTGGACAGCACTGACGACGAAGTGCTTTTGTTGACGCGGAGGAAGGGGACCTGTCGCACATTTGTCTTTGATGATAAGTATCTCGACAGCGATGAGCCGCTGACAGACTGACGTTCATATCGGCATGATGACCCGCCGGCGGTACCACCTCCGCTGTCAGCCCCGCCCCTCTCCCCGTCTGCCTCTCCTGTCTCTCCTGTCTCCTCTCCTGCCCTCTCCCCGTCTGGCCCACAGCAGTGGCAGGCACTGTCTGCAGCGGGCCAGGGTTTCCCCGATGGTCCGCCTTTAATGGCGATGGGAAGATTAGCGCCGCCAAGAGCAGCGCTCGGTCGAATGGTTCTGCTGAGCTTTTAAAAAGGAGAGAGATTAGATGGGATTGTGGGGCCATCCCAGAGCTCGTGTCTGGGTCTGTTCGGGTGAAGAAATGTGACAATAGATGGAGTGGGGATGGCGCGTGCACCAGCGCTGCCGTGCTGACCTGTTAACTGATAGTGGTACGTGTCCCTGCATTGCACCATGTTCCCGTATTATTTAAAGCGGAGGAGCCCTGAACTTTCCCAGCCTCATCCACCAGCTATTGAAGAACTAACTAAATGATCAGGGCCCAATATATAGAGCACTGGGTGGGAACAGCTGGGATGGTACTTTACTGACAGGTGGGCTATATGTATACCTGTTCTTGTATGCGTATCATGGTACGATAACTCCACCACGATTCAGTCTGCAATGGGCCATTGGCCCTGTGCTGATGACCGGCCTAATATCCTCTGATCAGCCCATCTTTCGGAAAACCTGTAGAGTATCCACAACTGTGCCGACCACTGACCTCTGACCTCTGACCAGTATCTGACCGCTGACCACTGACCGCTGACCGCTGGGTCTGTGTTCCCAGGAAGACTACTATATCGCCGGCGACGTGGCCCTGCCGGTGCGGTGGTGCGCGCCCGAGATACTCGAGTGCACGCCCACCACCATCGAGACCAAAGAGGTGAGGGGGGGGGGGGGGGGGACAGATGTAGGAAAGGAGAGGCGTGGGGTGAGAAAGGGGACGTTGTGAGGTGGTGTTGGTATCGTTAGTTGTTGGCGGTAAAACTTGACGATAAATCTGCCCTAATGCTGCCCTGGACACTACTGATTTACGCTATGACCTGTGTGTGGATTGCAGCTCCGGTCTTCCTCTGTCACCGGTGCAGTGGCGGTGACCGGTGCGTCAGCCCCCCCCCCCCCCCCGCCCTGCTGAGTCAGTACCGTTGCCCGACTGAAAGTCCCTCCCTTCCCCACCCCACCGCGGCGGAGTGACTATCGTATTGTATCAGTTCTGGAACAATCCGTCGTCATGTGTTGTTTCCCTCCCTACAAAGCGAAGGCACTTTCCCACCTAAATTCCCAGCGCGGCTGATTTGTGTCACCCCTCCCCCGCCGACCTCTCTGTCCCGCCCCGGCGCACACTGGTCGGAAACGCCCTCACGAGAGGCCACGGGCGATTCCGGAGTTTCGGATTATTTTTTATATAGATCGATTTGAAATTGATCAAATTATTATACTTAGGCCAAAAAAACTAATCCGGGTGACCAAAAATAGCTGTAATCAGCCCCCGAAGATGGGGTATCCCAGAACTCGGAAACTGATGCGGAGCAAGGGGTTTCTTGAGCCGGATATTCAGAGTCTTATTGCTGATAGACACCAAATTGAAATCCCACATATTATGCATCAAAATGTTCGTTATGAAGTTGCCGACTGGTCAGTGCAATTTTTTTGGTATACTTTTTCCCTAACTAAGATGTACTATAGCTTTTTTATGAAGGCTCTCCTACAGTGATTCTGGAATATAACTGCAAAGTTTAGGTAAGGAAACAACAGGTAGTCCCATCTAGTTCCACTCTGATTTTTTGTGAGATGAAGTAGGATTTAAATTTACACCAGGGCAACATAAAAGCTAACTGCGCATATTTGCGCAAAATTTGCAGGAGTCGCTCTTCCTACCCAACTACCGCCCGCCCCGCCCCAGTTTCGGCTCGGCCGCGCCCGCCGCGCCCGGCTTACGCTGACCTGTGTGGCCTGCACGCATCCATGCGTAGTTGACTGGTCATTAAAAACAGATGCGCTTGAGTTTATGAATTTTGTGAAAAGCGCGTTTTATGTAGGGGAGAGCGGGGCCAGTTGAACCACTTTTTATATATTGACATGCACAGCGAGATCTAGTTGTCATATCGAAAAATGCACAATGCCATGAAAAAATATGCTCTTTTGGCTTTATTTTAAGATATGTAAAATTATGTTTCAAACATATTTTGCTGCCAAACGCATGCTTATAAAACAGCTCTACGCCCGTTTCAAATGACCCCGATGCGAGGGTCAATTGAACCAGCCCATGGGGTCAATTGCACCTATCCTTAACAATGGGATGTTTTCCTCTTTAAGGCCACTTTCTTAAGGAGATATTTTGTCCGGTTTACTTTTCCAAATGCTACATTCAATAGGTCGTTGGAAAGCTAAAAGTGCAAAGTTCCTCATAATAGGCGACATAAAGTACATAGACTATGGTAAAATGGGCGGATGAGAAAAATGAGAAATATATCATGCTATAGTGTGCTTTCAAGCAAAAAGCTGGAGAAAAGGGGGTCAAAAATTGAGCTCTATTAAACTACTATTTCAGTTTAAAAGCTCATTTCAAAGGTGAACTATTTCCTTTAATGTTTACAGCCCCTGAACAATAACCATTGCAAAGGTCACCGGGGTCCATTGAAACGGCCTGTGGCCCTGTTTCAACTGACCCTCAGAGAAGCGTTTCAATTGACCCCATCCGCTCCCGCCATCTCGCACGCGCCGTAAAGCACATGTCAAACGAGCTGGAGGGACGGCATCATGCTGAATGAAGGGCCAAATAAGGTGTTATTCCGGAGCCAGGAGTTCTTCTTTCAGCAAAAAAAAGGTATATGAGATATCACAAAATATTCATAAAAACGATTTCTCCCAAACGCCCCTCAAAAACACAAAAACAAGTGTCAAATCAAAATTACCGTGCGTTTGCCGCCCAAACGCCGTTGACAAAGGAAGTGGTCGAGCGCGGATGCGCAGTGGTGTCGGCAACGCCATATGTTGCATATTGTTGAAAATAAAGCCATGTTTCATCTGACCCCGTGTTTCAACTGGCCCCGCTCTCCCCTATGCATTTATGTATGTATTGACATCAAAAGCCTTCCACATATTGCGTGGCGATTACGGCTTGCATTTAGAGAGCCCTGCTATTGACAACCATCACTCGGCTGAAGAAAGTGGAGATTGAAACCTTCGTGAATATAAGACGCTGCAAATATAGGACACCTGTCACTGACGTCGGGTTACCTTGGGCCGTCTTTTTACATTAAATCACAATTCCGGTATTTAACCCTGGCCGGACCGATTGGTTTTCTACATTGACCGGGGAGGGTTGGTACAACTCCCTCGCCGTTTCGCCTCTAATTGAGCTAGAGCCTCGCGGAAAAAAACAAGCTTGTGTGCCGTTATAAGAAGCAAAAATTAGGTACTACCCGATTTTAAGGTCTTAGGTCAGCCAGTGACCTCTTAGGTCAGGTAAGTGCCACAAGCCACGGGCTCGGTTTTAGGTTAATTACTTTGCCAAAAATGGTCGCACTGCCGCGATTTTGGCATAATCGTGTTTGTCTAGCTCAGGCGCGTTGAATGCTAGGGTGAAGTCCATCGCCGGCACAGGCCATTTTGCGTCCTTCGACGGCACAAGGGGGGGTTGGTACGACCCCCCCCTCGCGTTTGGCCCCTGATCGAGCTAGAGCCTCGCGGAAAAAACGAGCGTGTTGCCCGTCACGAGAGGAAGCCGATGATACCCAATTTTAAGGTCCTAGGTCATCGGGTGACCTTCCAGGTCAGGTCAATGACCCGAAACCGGGAAAATCGGGACCTGTTAGAAAGTCGTAAATTGTGGCTGCTATGTGGTTTTCCGGGGTGCTGATCACGAATATCGTATTAGTTTTGATCAGAGATGATGTCTTTAAGCATTTAGACCAGGTCGGGTCAGGTCAGGTCAGGTCAACCGGTAGGGGTTGTGACGGGTATTCGTAATACGTGTCAACCGCCTCTGACAGCTTCGTAACATGTTACGAAGGCGCCAAAACTACTTCGTAAATGTTCAAATGGTTGCTATATTAGAATTCAGCTCCAAAAAACTAGCCTAGAAACATGTAAAACTCGAAAAAGTGAACCGAGGTCACCCGAGGTCACCAAAGGTCAATGACCTGACCTTCAGGTGACCTTGACACCCATCCTAATGTATGGGAGCAACATCAAATCACATGTTTGAACGTTTGAAACCACGAAAAGCTTGCAAACGCGCGGCTAATGCGAGCCGACATCCGCCGAATCGCGATTTCGGCCAAACATGGTCACGGAAAAGAGGTCACAGATCAAAGGTCATTGGGGTCAGGGTCATGAAATTTTCAGGGTAGGTGTAAAATTGATCAATGCGAGGGTACTGAAAGTTTCGTCGCGCTCGGCCGCTTTTTACGCGAGTTATTCGTGAAAAACCTTAGGGGGGTTGCATCACCCCCCTTGTGCCGGCGAGGGTTAAGGTGTCAACCTCGGGTCAAGGTCAGGTCGGAGCCCCTCAGGTCACGAAAATGGTTGAAGGAGGTCATATCGCATATCATTCGATTCGGCAGGTCTTCCTGAGTCCAATGGTGGCTTTCCCGACTCTCTAGCTCCATCTGATCAGGAGATATTGACGAAAAACTTACATGGCCTTAGTGACGTCATAAATGACGTCACACAAAGTCAACAATGCTAAAGTCAAGCACTGGACCTTGCAAGGAGTGCATGAAACCATTCCCGGTGCCCGAATAGCAGCTGCCAATTTCCCTTGTTGACCTAAAGTGGTGCTAGATCCTGTATTATACTCAATTATGACGTCATAACTTAACAGATTCACGTCATATATTTAGTGCTTGACATCCAAATGATAGCTTACATATGACAGAGAAGGTATGCAAAGTTTTATGAAGTTTGCTTCACTGGTTGTGGAATAACAAGCAAAAAACTTTTGCGGAAAGGCCGCTGGCCTCTCGCTGGAGCGTTTCCGACCAGTGTGCGGCGGCTCTCGGATCTCGGTCCCCCCGGAGTGGTGAGTCGGCCGGGCCGGGACTGCGGCGCACGCTGGGCCGGCGGACCGGAAAAGCGCTAGAAATACCCCCAAGAGTGACTTTCCACACTATGAACAAAATATGTATCATTCGATCCCAAATTGATCAAAGCATACGATTCTGATGCCATTTTTGCCCTAAGGTCGAAATTGAGGTGGTCAGTTGTCACCAAACACAAGACTATTTAGACCCACTAGTGGCCACCACATTCGCCGATTTTAATGCCAATCTTTATTTGATATTTATTAGTTGACCAGTTATCGTTTTGAACGCAATTTTCTGTCAGACTAGTTCAGGGCACTGTTGTTCACTGTACCAACAACATTCTTACATATTGCATCGCTTTTCTGCAAGATAAGCTAGCTTTTTGCAAGCAGCTGCAAGACCTAAATAAAAATCATATCTAAATTTTTAAATAGACTTTTATAAAAACGTTATTTCGAGCGGCTAAAAATGAACATCTTATACTAGCCTCTGATTACTCATCTTTCGTTCCATATAGGTGCTTTGCTGCTTTTCCCTGCTACTTTTCGAGATATGCGCCAGTAAACCATATGATGTAGGGGCAATTGTCACTTCGCCGCTCTACTGACGGCCCGGCGCTCTTTATAGCGCCGAAATTTATGAAAAACGAATGTTTATAATCTGAATAAAATATATGTCCCTGAGCTCAGAATTGATCAACGCACACAATGCTGTCAAAATTTTTGGGCCAAAGTCAATAATTAAGTCATTATGAACCTCCAAACATAAGTCAGTGATAATCAACAACAACTTGCTCTTTAGTTAGACTTTTTGAGAAATGTTATTTCGAGCCGCTAAAGATGAGCATGTCATGCAAACAACTAGTCAATTGTCTGCCATGCCCTATTGACGATTATTGCCTATTACTGCTACTTTTCGAGATATCGTGCCTTAGTCACCTGAAATAGCTGCTATGCCACCCTACCGCGGTAGGACGTGGCATAGCAGCTATATCAGGTGACTTAGCAGACGATATCTCGAAAAGTAGCAGTAATAGGCAATAATCGTTAATAGGGCATGGCAGACAATTGACTAGTTGTTTGCATGACATGCTCATCTTTAGCGGCTCGAAATAACATTTCTCAAAAAGTTTAACTAAAGAGCAAGTTGTTGTTGATTATCACTGACTTGTGTTTGGGGGTTCATAATGACTTAATTATTGACTTTGGCCCAAAAATTTTGACAGCATTGTGTGCGTTGATCAATTCTGAGCTCAGGGACATATATTTTATTCAGATTATAAACATTCGTTTTTCATAAATTTCAGCGCTTTAAAGAGCGCCGGGCCGTCAGTAGAGCGGCGAGGTGACAATTGCCCCTACATCATGTGGTTTACTGGCGCATATCTCGAAAAGTAGCAGGGAAAAGCAGCAAAGCACCTATATGGAACGAAAGATGAGTAATCAGAGGCTAGTATAAGATGTTCATTTTTAGCCGCTCGAAATAACGTTTTTTATAAAAGTCTATTTAAAAATTTAGATATGATTTTTATTATGGTCTTGCAGCTGCTTGCAAAAAGCTAGCTTATCTTGCAGAAAAGCGATGCAATATGTAAGAATGTTGTTGGTACAGTGAACAACAGTGCCCTGAACTAGTCTGACAGAAAATTGCGTTCAAAACGACAACTGGTCAACTAATAAATATCAACTAAAGATAAGCATTTAAATCGGCAAATGTGGTGGCCACTAGCGGGTCTAAATAGTCTTGTGTTTGGTGACAACTGACCACCTCAATTTCGACCTTAGGGCAAAAATGGCATCAGAATCGTATGCTTTGATCAATTTGGGATCGAATGATACATATTTTGTTCATATTGTGGAAAGTCACTCTTGGGGGTATTTCTAGCGCTTTTCCGGTCCGCTGGCCCAGCGTGCGGCGGCGGCCGCTCCGCGGAGTGGTGAGTCGGCCGGGCCGGCGGCGCCCGCTCCGTGGAGGTGCAGACCGGTCGATCGGTGCACATTATTGATGTGTTCTGCCGCCGGACCGTCCAAACGGCTGACCGGCGCGGCGGACCGGGGGCCGTCCAAACAGCTCACCGGCGGACCGGGGGCCGTCCAAACAGCTGGCCGGGGCCCGGCAGACCGTCCAAACAGCTCACCGGCGGACCGGGGCCGTCCAAACAGCTCACCGGCGGACCGGGGCCGTCCAAACAGCTCACCGGGGCCGTCCAAACAGCTCACCGGGGCCGTCCAAACAGCTCACCGGGGCCGTCCAAACAGCTCACCGGCGGACCGGGGCCGTCCGAACAGCTCACCGGGGCCGTCCAAACAGCTCACCGGCGGACCGGGGGGGCCGTCCAAACAGCTCACCTCGCCGGCAGACCGTCCAAACAGCTCACCTCGCCGGCAGACCGTCCAAACAGCTCACCGGCGGACCGGGGGCCGTCCAAACAGCTCACCGGCGGACCGGGGGCCGTCCAAACAGCTCACCGGCGGACCGGGGCCGTCCAAACAGCTCACCGGGGCCGTCCAAACAGCTCACCGCGCCGGCGGACCGGGGCCGTCCAAACAGCTCACCTCGCCGGCAGACCGTCCGAACAGCTCACCGGGGCCGTCCAAACAGCTCACCGGCGGACCGGGGCCGTCCACACCACGGCTAACTTACCACGGCCGGCAGACCGTCCACACCACGGCGGACCGGGGGCCGGGGCCGCGCCGCGCAGGGCGACGAGCCAGGGGTACGAACCGAACTCGCCGAAAAGGAGACGAGTCGGGAGGGTACCTCGCCGTGCTGGGTCCTCTCGACTCACTCCCTGCACCCGGCCGGCCCGTGACGCGTGACGGCGTCTTACCGCTGGCGTGACGCCGTCACGGGCCGGCCGGGACGCGCGGTGTGGCGGACAGGGCGCACGCAGTCAGTGTGGCCGCTGAGGTCGCGCCCGGCCGGCCGCCCCGCAGCGGTGTCAAAGGACCGGCCTCACTGTCTGACGGCTCCGCTCTGTGGCTCTGAGTGCCACTCGCAGAGTGGGTCGGTGGGCCGCACCCGAGGGAACGCGCACTGGATCCTTTCACGTAAATGAACACTTCAATCCACCTGGGAGTATATACCTACTGTCCGAACCCGAGCTCATCTGCAGCGCCCTGTGGAACAAGTCATTGTCAATAGCATTCGGACAGCTTGGTGCTTATTTTGCTTACTCTTCTATTAGAATGTCCTGCTTTACACTTGCTTAACTGATATTAAAACTGAATCATGAGTTTCCGGGTTAACTGTGACGCCCGAATTAATGGCCGATGGGTGTTGATAGTGGCGGCCAAGGCCCTAAAGACACGCGGCGGCGGCGTTAGCAGCGTTAGCAACGTTACCCTGTGGTGGGCCGGCATTAGCCTGTGGTGGGCCGGCGTTAGCAGGCGCTGGTGCACTGTTAGCCGTGTGGTGGGCCGGCGTTAGCCTGTGGTGGGTGGGCGTTAGCATGTGGTGGGCCGGCGTTAGCCGTGTGGTGGGCCGGCGTTAGCAGGCGCTGGTGCAGCGTTAGCAGGCCCTGGGGCGGCGTTAGCCTGTGGTGGGCCGGCGTTAGCAGGCGCTGGTGCACTGTTAGCCGTGTGGTGGGCCGGCGTTAGCCTGTGGTGGGTGGGCGTTAGCCTGTGGTGGGCCAGCGTTAGCCTGTGGTGTGCCGGCGTTAGCAGGCGCCGGTGCAGCGTTAGCAGGCGCTGGTGCAGCGTTAGCCTGTGGTGGGCCGGCGTTAGCAGGCGCTGGTGCACCGTTAGCCTGTGGTGGGCCGGCGTTAGCAGGCGCCGGTGCAGCGTTAGCAGGCGCCGGTGCAGCGTTAGCAGGCGCTGGTGCAGCGTTAGCCGGCGCCAGCAGGCGCTGTGGTGGCGTTAACAGACTCTGAAGGCGGGACGCCGGATATGTGGAGGCGGGACGCCGGATAGCCCAGCGGCAAATGATGCGGCTGTGGGCTGTGTAGTGCCGTGCTGATGGTAATGGGCTACTGAGGACAAGCTCTGTAAGGACCCTACTTTGCCGACTCTGTGGGAAGGCTGGTGCGGTGAGGTTTGTGTCCGGGTGTCCAGGAATCACATTATTATTGTGCCGTTGTTTCAAAGGCTCATTATTATTGATAAATTAGCCGTTAGGCAATTATGGTAGCAGAAATGGATTTGTGCTGCTCGTTCCATTGTGTGTAGGGCTGATAATCCCGGGATCGGGATCCCGGGATCCCGGGATTGTATTAATCCCGAATCCCGGGATTAGAAGCATCGGGATTTCGGGATCCCGATATTTTCCGTACAGAAACATCGTTCATAAAGTGTAGCTGATAGTAGGTATGTAAAAAAAGGTAAGTGAGTAACAACGCATTACAGTGCAGTTTTATGTCCAAAGATCTTACTTACGCCGTGCAAAGTCGTTATGCACAAGTATTGGTTACATATATACCTAATTGACATTGTTTCACACCGTCTCAGCCTTCACAATGTGGCGAGAGACGAGCTCTCTCGGCTCATCTCTCGCTCCCCGCGACGCAGGGGCGGATCCAGAAAATCTCCAAGGGAGGGGCCATTAGAAACCAGGAGGCCCCCCCCCCCATAATCCCACCTGTTGGAGGCCCCATCTTCCCACTTGTTGGCCCCCCCCCCCCAAAAAAAAAACTGCGTCTATTGAGCTTATCTAGCTGTTCAGGCAACATCTCAACATCTGTGCAGGCTTGGAGGCCCTCTGTGCAGGTTAGGAGGCCCTGTAAAAGTGGTCATCTCTGTGAGTATAAGAGACCTCCAAGTTATGAAAAGCTTTACCAATCTTCTAACAAAGAAGTCTTCTCAGCTAGTCTTCTAAGAAATAACTAAGTGGGTAGGTTAAAAAAAAAACTCATCGGATTTCGGCCACTTTATTTTCAGGAGGCCCCCTTTTCAGCTTTTTAACTTTTTAACTTTTTATTTTATTTTTGAAAAAAAATCGGCCAAGGGGGGGCCATGGCCCCCATGGCCCCCCCCCCTTGTATCCGCGCCTGCCGCGACGTCCCTCGCGTACTCGGTTTAACAGATCATTTTGCACGATGACATACATACTATGCCGACTATCGAATTCGAGTCCATCGAGTGGGAGGAGGTCGGCCGTCTTCTCTGTGTGACTGTGGGAGCACGTCTGGTGGCTCAGTTACTGTCAGTCAGTGCCCCGTGGCTGGACGATCCATGAGGCTGGCCGGGCGCCCTGGGCATGGTTACCGTTAGTGAATAATTATTAATTACGTGCCTTTGTGATAAGCTATAGCTAACTTTGCCAAAATGTCGGATTTTGCTGAATTTAAAGGCAGTGCGGTGTGGGACATTATCTAAGAAGTCAAGATGGCCACACAGCAAAGTGTCGTCTTTGTAAAAAGGTACTGAAAATACCTGGAGGTTCCACCAAAGGACTTCACGTCCACCTCAGGAGCAAGCATGGTGGTATGAGACCCAGAGCAAGGCACCAGTTCATGCCCGTCTGGGATTAACTTTTCGCAATCTTCTCTGATGATGACGAAGGCCATAAGGAAAGAATTGGAAAATTTACCTATCTCAGGAAGGACAGGCATGGTAGCGCTGTCCTACAACTGGCTGAAGGGCATAGTTCCTACGAGCGTTGAATCGGAACGAGTGTTTTCCACTGTCGGGAATATCGTCACAAAAGTGCGGTCGAGTCTCGGCGACGAAGTCGTTGATGCACTTTGCTTCCTCAAGTGCTACTACCGTAACAAGTGAATGTGACCAGGACATGCTGCTGGTCAGACGACCACAATCCGTAGGCACGTCTACTGTATCCTGACTCGAAATATAAACAAGAAATACAATGATCAATGTCATTCATGCTCTTATATTTGTTCGGGGTGAAGGTGTATGCCTGGTATTGTGTTTATGATGGTAAGGATGCGCCATATACATACGATATTGCAAGAAAATTCTGCTTTGTAGACAGGTTAAAATAAAAACTGCTCAATCCCGGGATCCCGGGATATCCCGGGATTGCATTTCTAAAATCCCGGGATCCCGGGATTGCCAAAAAGTCCCGGGATTATCAGCCCTAATTGTGTGGTGGCTGTGGCCGGTGCAGTGTTTCGGACAGCCAGCCTTCCCGACATGGCTCCGGACCAGAACGGTGCCAGGAAGTTCTATGGCCTTGGGTGCCAGCCAGTGGCGGCCCTCATTGAGACACGCCGGTCGTTCCCATGGCAACGCCTTGTCGCGTGCTCGGGTGCCCTGTTTTACGTCGATTACCTCTAACGACCCAACGACGACCTTCCCACGCCTGGCGTAGTTTCTGTGACGCACCCGCAGGCTTTGGGCTGTGTGCCGTAGATTTAGTGACGTACCCGGCGTGTATGGCGCGGGCCTGACCTGCCCCTCCCCTTCCCCCGCCGCAGGTGACCAAGGCGTCGAACGTGTGGTCGCTGGGGGTGCTGATGTGGGAGCTGCTGGCGTTCGCGGCGCTGCCGTACGCGCCGCTCTCAGACGATGACGTCATCCAGCACGTGGTGATGGACAGAAACGTGCAGCTGTCGCGGCCCAAACTGAGCACCGGATCGCCGCACACGGACAGAATGTGAGTACATACAGCCGCACACGGACAGTACATACAGCCGCCCACGGACAGAATGTGAGTGGGGCACTGGGTCGGACCCCGGGACGGGACCGGCAGAGGTAGCGTGTGAGTGACTCCTCACACGCCCGGCCTCCGGCCTGTCCCTCCCACTCAGAACGACAGTAGGTACGGAACTCAGACGCAGGTGTCTCGATTGTTGCCGTGTAAGTGTTTCATTGAGTTTGTCTTTGTACCGGTATTTTTCACTGCCTATGAACGAAGTACAATCATGCTGCCGGCCCGACAGCAGGTTCTGTCAATGAGCCTGTGGATGGCCGCGGTTCCATGTCACTGTCATTGTTCCATTCCACAAAGGTGATAAGAGGAAGCCTGGCGCGCGTCCCAGGTGCATCTCTCCGCATGGTACCGCATGATGCGGGCCCGTACAGACGCCCGCTGTACTGTGTGCCAGGTACCACGTGACGCCGCTGGGTGTCCCAGGTACCACGTGACACAGCTGTACTGACGCCCGCTCTGTGTCCCAGGTACCACGTGACGTCCGCTGGGTGTCCCAGGTACCACGTGACACAGCTGTGTGTGCCAGGTACCACGTGACACAGCTGTACTGACGCCCGCTGTGTGTCCCAGGTACCACGTGACGCAGCTGTACTGACGCCCGCTGTGTGTCCCAGGTACCACGTGACACAGCTGTATTGACGCCCGCTGTACTGTGTGCCAGGTACCACGTGACACCCGCTGTGTGTGTGTCAGGTACCACGTGACGCCCGCTGTGTGTCCCAGGTACCACGTGACACAGCTGTACTGACGCCCGCTGTGTGTCCCAGGTACCACGTGACACAGCTGTACTGACGCCCGCTGTGTGTGCCAGGTACCACGTGACACAGCTGTACTGACGCCCGCTGTGTGTGCCAGGTACCACGTGACACAGCTGTACTGACGCCCGCTGTGTGCGCCAGGTACCACGTGATGCAGCTGTGTGTCCCAGGTACCACGTGACGCCCGCTGTACTGTGTGCCAGGTACCACGTGATGCAGCTGTACTGACGCCCGCTGTGTGTGTCAGGTACCACGTGATGCAGCTGTGTGTGTGCCAGGTACCACGTGACACAGCTGTACTGACGCCCGCTGTGTGTGCCAGGTACCACGTGACACAGCTGTACTGACGCCCGCTGTGTGTGCCAGGTACCACGTGACACAGCTGTACTGACGCCCGCTGTGTGTGCCAGGTACCACGTGATGCAGCTGTACTGACGCCCGCTGTGTGTGTCCCAGGTACCACGTGATGCAGCTCTGCTGGCTGCCGCCCGGCCAGCGGCCCACCGTGCACCGCATCCACGCGCTGCTCTCGCAGCTGACGGCGCCGCCCAGGGACGACTTCGAGGAGAGGTGAGCAGCCGGGGGAAGAGGAGAGGAGTAGGGGGAGAGCGGAGGGGCTGGGAGGCAGAGCTGAGGAGACGGGAGGCAGAGCGATTGTGTGGTGGGAAATATCAGCAGCTGATATTTCCCACTTCAGCTGCTGAAGACCCCCACTCCGTCTGACCCCCTGACCCCCCGCTGCCCCGCCCCCACTCCTTCTGTGAGTTCTGACCCCCTGTCCCGGCGCTGCCGTCAGGTGGGAGGCGCTGCGGCCGCGCGGCCGTGCCGACGGCGGCTCCGACTCTGAGTCCCCGGAGCCGGCCAGTCTGGACTCGGAGCTGCACGACGCGCTGCGCAGCCTGGACAGGATGCTGGCGGCCGAGGAGCCGGCGGCGCCGGGCCCCGGCGGCGGGCCCGCGGCCGGCGACCACCCGCCGCCGGCAGAGGACCCGGACGGACAGAGCGCCGGCAGCGGCGGCAGCGGCGACGGCCGGCTGGCGCGCGAACAGTCGCGCAGCGTGCAGGACTTCCTGACGCTGACGGCGCCGCTGGACAGCCTGGAGTACGGCAGCGAGCGGGCCGACAGTGACCCGGAGCCGGCCGGAGAGCCGGCGAGGGCGGCCGACCCGGAGCCGGAGCCGGAGCCGGAGTCCTCTGTGAGTACACGGGCCCAGCGGCCGCTGGTGGAGGGAGCGGCGCGCGGGCCGGCGCTGTCGGCGCCCGCGGCCTCTGCATGTCTGCCGGAGCGGCCGGCAGCCGGCGGCGGTCTCCCGGCTGGTGGTGGTGACGGTGCTGGGGCCCTCGGAGACGGTAGCGGCACGCCGCCGGAGGAGGAGGTCGGCGCGGGTGGCGGGACGGCCGCAGCGCCCCGCACGCCGCATGCGGTGCCGCAGCTCTGTCTGACAGAGGCCACGCCGCCCCGACAGCCCGACACCGGCCAGCAGTCCCTGCAGAGCTCGCAAGCGGAGGAGCCCCCAGCCACTGAGCCCCGTGCTTTCAGGCTCGTTTTAAATGAGAACAGCGACGGCAGCAGTAAACTGGCGTCAGATTCTGAGACGAACTGTGAGGGGTGTTTGGCGAGTGATGCCGGTGAGAGTGCGGACCTGGGCGCGGAGCTGAGCACTGCTGCGGGCAGCGAGTACTTCACTGCCGCCGACAGCACGCTGGCCGCAGAGCTGAGCGTTGTGGACGGCCCGGCCGCGGACAGTGTGACCGACTCGTGTGCCGCCGGGGACGGAGACCTGTCGGGGAGGCTCGGCCTGCGACTGACCAGCACACCGCGCGGCCGGCGCAGTCCCTCCTTCAACGAGTACATCGGCTCGGCCTACCAGACGGCCGTCGAGACTCAGCCGGACGCCTCTGCCGACACGCTGATGGGCAGCCGCCACTCGGCGCCGGCCTACGCGCCGCTGGCCGGCGACGACCTCAGCGCCGGCAGCGAGCCGGGCTGCGACGCAGCCCTGCTGGCCGACGACGGTGACGACGAGCTGGACATGGCCAGCCTGCGCCGCGAGGCGGCCGGCGGCGGCGGCGACGTGCCCCGGCCGTGCGCCGGCGCGGCCGACAAGGCGCCGCCGGCCGAGCCGGACTCGCCGGCGCGCAGTCCGTCGCTGAGCTCCACGTTCGGCCACAGCACGTGTGACGAGCTGGCAGAGCTGCCCGACGAGGAGGAGGTGCGCTCGCTGTGCTCGCGCGCCGAGCTGGCGCCCAGCAAGCTGTGGGGCTCGGCCGAGGAGCCGGCCGGCTCGCCGCTGCGGCCCGACCGCCGGCTCTCAGCAGACGTCATCACTGTGATCGAGGCGGCGCCGGGCCGGCCCGGGCCCGCCGGCGGCGGCGCAGCGGACGGAGCGGCCGCCGGGCCGGCTGACCGGACCACGGCGGCGGCGGGAGCCGGGAGTGAAGGGCCGACCGGAGCCGGGAGTGAAGGGCCGGCCCCAGCGCCGGCCGGAGCAGCGAGTGGAGAAGCGTCTGTAGCGGAGAGTCAGGGGACGATTCCTGCACAGCTGGCCGGAGCTGGGACAGAGAGTGAGCTCTCCGGGGACAACTCTGCCGTATTAGAGGAAAATCTAGTCATTCCTGTTGCGTCTCAGCCGAATGAACAAGTGTTGGTCAGTTTGGAAAACGGGAGCATTGAAAGCAAGATCTCAAAGCCGACTCGTCCTCTGTTAGACTCCAAGTTTGGGGAAGCGTCGGCGCCTGTTGTGGCACTGCTCTCTGCTGAAGGGTCCGTTTGTTTGGAGAGTGATATTCCCGATATACCTACGTCGGCTGGCGCGGGTGGTACGCCACTGCAGTGGGACCCGGTGTCGCCCAAAGAGGCTGCGTCTGCTGATCCGGACCAGCCAAAGACCGATACTGCCGCGCCCGTGGATGTGCCGGCTCTGAACAGTGGGTCTGTGGGTCTGCTGCGCGCGTCCACGGGACTGAGCTCGGCGGCCTCAGAGCAGTCCACTCTGCCCTCAGAACAGCTTACTCTTGCCTTGGAGCAGTCCGCACTGCCCTCGGAAGGGCTCACTCTGCCCTCGGAACCATCCGCTGTGGCCTGGGAACAGCTCACACTGCCCTCGGAGCCATCCGCTCTGCCTTCGGAGCCATCCGGTCTGCCGTCTGGGCAGCCTGCCCCGGCTGCAGACTTCTCCCTATCTGATCTTCTGGCCCTCGCAGACAGCCCCATGGTGAGTGCGAATGAAACCCCGACGAATGAAACCACGGACGGCGCCGTGGGGGACGGAGCGTCGCTCTGGACATTGTCTGCAGGACCAGCATCAGAGTGCGTACCGCTGCCTGACGGACGTATATCGGATCCTTTGTCTGTGCCGGGCTGCCCGGAGCGGCAGGACGATACCCTGTCAGAGCCTGTACCGGTGCCGGGCTGCCCGGAGCGGCAGGACGATACCCTGTCAGAGCCTGTACCGGTACCGGGCGGCGCGGAGCCACAGGACGATACCCTGTCAGAGCCTGTACCGGTACCGGGCGGCGCGGAGCCACAGGACGATACCCTGTCAGAGCCTGTACCGGTGCCGGGCGGCCCGGAGCGGCAGGACGATACCCTGCCAGAGCCCGTACCGGTACCGGGCGGCGCGGAGCCACAGAACGATACCCTGACCAGCCTGGACGGCAGCGGCGGCTTCGAGCTCACGCCGGGAGAGCTGGGGATGTCGCCGGCCGCCTGGGACGCCGCCCGGCCGGCCGATACTGGAGGCGCGGATGCAGTCGGCACTGGGGACGGGGCTGCCGCAGCCACGGCTGTAACCGCTCCTGCCGCCCCAGTGACGTCCAATACCGGAGATTCCAGCCACCAGTACTCGCCCGGCGCCGACTCTGGCGGAGCGGTGGACGCGCTGGCTGGTGACAGTCCCCAGCCGGTGCCTACCGCCGCCGGCTCCGGCTCAAAGTACCGGCTGCAGTCGGGCCTCGGTGCCTCTGCGGACGGAGAGCTGTCTGAAGCCGAGCAGCGGCCCGGGCTGTGGACCGCCGGCGGCCCTTCCGCCGGGGAGGGCGAGGAGCTGTGGGCCGGCCGCGGCGCCCCGGCAGGAGAGGGCGAGGAGCTGTGGGCCGGCCGCGGCGCCCCAGCAGGGGACAGTGAGGAGCTGTGGGCCGGCCGCGGCGCCCCGGCAGGGGAGGGCGAGGAGCTGTGGGCCGGCCGCGGCCCCTCCGCCGGGGAGGGTGAAGAGCTCTGGGCCGACCGCGGCCCCTCCGCAGGAGAGGGTGAGGAGCTGTGGGCCGGGCTCCGGCTGGCCACCGAGCTCACCCAGGCGCTGGTGGAGGCGGCGCGCCGCCAATCGCCGCAGAAAAACTACCGATCCATGTTCCTCGAGGGCGCGGCCGAGCCGGCGGACGGCGCCGAGCCGGCGGACTCTGCGCCGGCGTCTCGGCACGGCCGCCACGGCAGCGGCGGCTTCGACCCGCTGGTCCCGTCCGGGGAGGGTCCCGGCGCCGCCTTCGACCCGCTGCAGCTGGAGATGGAGCTGGAACTGGAACAGGGCGGCCTGGAGCGGGAGCTGATACCCAGCGACGAGGAGGCGGCGTTCGCGGCCATCCGCGCCGAGCTGCGCCGAGCGCTGCCCGACCCGGCCGGGGCAGAGCAGCAGGAGGAGGAACAGAGAGAGCAGGAGGAGGAGGAGGTGGGGATGATCTGCCGGCCGGCGGTCCCCGGACTGGAGACCATCCGCGAGGAGGCCGAGGACCAGGACCAGGACCAGGAGGACGCGCTGCTGGAGGAGGACCACATCCCCGACAGCTGGAGGGAGCACGAGGACGCCTTTGTCGAGGTCAGTGGCGCCGGTCGGTGCGCCGGGGACGGGTACAGGCGGCGGCCGCCGGCCGGTGGCTGGGTGAGCCGAACTCTGAGCTGACAGTATGGGGACTGTCCGGGGTAGATGTAGCGCCGCCGCGGCCCCTTAGTCCGCCTCCTACCCTGTCTCTATGTGGAGTGGTCCGTTTGGCTCTTACCGCCCTGTCTAGTCTGTCCGGAGTGGTCTGTTCGGCTCTTACCGCCCTGTATCTGTCCAGAGTAGGCTGCTCGGCTCTCGCTATCTGGGCCGTGTAGGGCAGCGGCCGGGGGCCATGCTTCTTCCCCTTTATCTCTGTCTTGGTCAAAGCGGGATGCTTTGGCGGCTTCTGCTGTTGCCACCACTTTGGAGGAATAAAACGGTTCTTCTTTCTACTGCGCTTTCATTCTTCATCACTACAAAGCTATTTTATGACAATGTCTCATGCACTTCTGTTTCGATTAGCTTAAAAGTTCATAATTGTTTTGTGACTTAGAATATCACTAACAGAATCAAATTAAAATTACCACTTGCGTCACTGATAAGCGTCTCAGTTCTGCCGAAGCTAGCCGCTCCTCTTCAGCCAATATTTGTCCTTTGTTTGAAAGAGAGACGATGTTAGCTACTGCTCAAAGGCGGTCCAAATTGTAAAATGTGACATGAAAGATCCTACGGGCGCTAAAACCTGTCGAGGAAATGTCGGAGGTATGGCCGCCGGGACCTGGTCGGACTGCAATCGAACGGCGAGCCGCGGGCTTGTGTGATCAGTTCCCGCTCCCGCCTCCAGGTGGAGATCCGGCCGTGCGACGCCGGCCAGGAGCGGCGGGCGGCGGCCCGGTCGGACCCGGCCGGTGTCCAACGGGACCCGGCCTCCCCCACATCGGACCCGGCCTCCCCTATACCGGACCCGGCCTCCTCCACACCGGACACCGAGCGGCCGGGGGGAGGCGACGGACCGCCGGCGGCAGAGACAGCTGCCAGCCGTTCCCCGGACTGGACGGAGCCCACACCGGCCGCGGACTGGCAGGCAGCGGGCGCGGCCCCACCGGCCCACCCGGTGTCCGCTGACCTCCCGGCCACCGAGCAGCTCAGGGTGTCCGCTGACCCCCCGGCCACTGAGCGGCTGAGGGCGTCCGCTGACCTCCCGACCCCCGCTGACGTGCTGAGTTCGCGCGGCGAGCCGGACGGCTCCCAGGACTCGGGCCCGCCGGCGGCCGGCGGCCTCTCGGGGGTTAGTCACATCCCTGAGGGCGCCGGCTCCGCGGAGAACACCCCCGACCGGACGGAGGAGGTGGTGGTCCCCCAGCGGAGTGCCGAGCAGCTACAGAACGGGCTCGGAGTGATTGGGGGAGCCACTGACAGTCGGCCGGTGGGGGCGGACCGCGCGGTGGACGGGGGACGGCCGGCAGAGGGCCTCAGTGGTGACCTGGTGACTGGTGACGCTACTACTGGTGTCTGTGGTGACGGAGCAGTACAGCCGGCGGACAGCGGGCCTCCCCCAGTCGGTGTGACTGAGGATACCTCGGAGGAGGTCGGACCGCGTCAAAACGGAAACACTGAGGCACATGAAGGAGACGCGTCGACGGGGAACCATATCACCAGAGAGGACGGCAGTCTGTCCGCTCCGCCCCAGCCGGAGTCCAAGGGCGGCCTCGGCGCGGGGCCGACCAAACCGGCTCGGATCGAGTTCCGACTGGACGAGCCGGTCACCGTGCCCAGGAAACTGCGGGCGGCCTCCGCGGAGGGGGCCATCCTGATCCCGGGCGTGGGGGACGTCTACTCCAGTCTGACCGCCGAGCCGACCGCCGGTGACGCGGCCACGGCCAGCCTGGGAGGACTGGAGTCCGGGGCCGCGGCGTCCGGGACTGCCGCCGTGTCCGGGAGCGGCGGCCCGGAGCCGGAGCCGGAGCCGGCCGCCACCCGCCGGCCCGTCTCGGCGGCGCTAGTGGCCGAGCTGAGGGCTCTGGCCAGCTCTGCCGAGTCCCGGCCGTCCGCCCCTGTGGCAGAGGACCGGGCGAAGACGCAGCCGCCGCGGGTGGTGCGCGGCGGCGCGGCGCTGCAGCTGACGGACCTGGAGTGGCCGGCGGCCGGCGGCGGCGCGGCGCCGGACGGCCCGCCGCCGGAGCCGCTCTCCGACTCGGAGGCCTCGGACGTGCTCGAGGTGGACACGGAGTCGCTGGAGGCGCGCCTGGTGGCCGGCGGCCGGCCGCGCGCCCACCTGGCCTTCGTGCCGCGCGCCGAGCCCGCGCAGCCACCGCCGCCGCCGGCGGAGGAGGAGGAGCGGCGCGGCGCCGACCCGTGGGCGGAGGGCGAGTCGCCCTCGGCCAGAGTCGGCAGCGCAGTCGGAGACGAGTCCGACTATGAAGGTAAGATAAACCGGCGCCCGGCGCCGCGGCGTGTGTCTGAAATCAGTGGAACTCGGTGGGGGAGTGATGAGACGAGCGAGCTGGGACTGCTTGAATGAGGTGGGGATCGTTCTGGGTTTGGCACATTCCTGCTTACGGCACTATTTGTCAGGAGGGTGACTGGTTGCTAGTAGCACATACCTTGCATCAAACGCACAAGGCATGCACTTTTTGTAACATGTAAGTTTACGGTCGAACGAGCGCTTGTATAAAATATACACCGTAGTTATATGTTCAGTGTTCACTTGTATATTGGGATGGGATATTGCACGGTATTGGTGGCGTCAATGACTGCAGAGCCGTTGACAGACTCCCTGATTCGGTCTGGCCTCTCAGCGGCGTCATATTGCTCGCGGCGTCACAGCCGCAGTATATCATCTAATCTCGCCATACCGGCTGTGAACAGTGAATGTCCGTCCCCCGAGCGACCCGCTCCTAACACCCTCCCGTCCCCCAGGCGACTACGAGAGCCTGCCGGTCGATGTGACCGGGCCGGGGGTGGTGTGACCCGCTCCTAACACTCCCTTCCTCCCTCAGGGGACTACGAGAGCCTGCCGGTGGATGTGACCGGGCCGGGGGTGGTGTGACCCGCTCCTAATACCCCTCCCCTCCCTCAGGGGACTACGAGAGCCTGCTGGTCGATGTGACCGGGCCGGGGGTGGTGTGACCCGCTCCTAACACCCTCCCTTCCCTCCCTCAGGGGACTACGAGAGCCTGCCGGTGGATGTGACCGGGCCGGGGGTGGTGTGACCCGCTCCTAACACCCCTCTCGTCCTCCCTCAGGGGACTACGAGAGCCTGCCGGTCGATGTGACCGGGCCGGGGGTGGTGTGACCCGCTCCTAACACCCCTCCCGTCCTCCCTCAGGGGACTACGAGAGCCTGCCGGTCGATGTGACCGGACCGGGGGTGGTGTGACCCGCTCCTAACACCCCTGGCCCTCCCCTCCCTCAGGGGACTACGAGAGCCTGCCGGTCGATGTGACCGGGGTGGAGTGACCCGCTCTTAACACCCCTCTCCCCCCCCCCCCTCCCTCAGGGGACTACGAGAGCCTGCCGGTCGATGTGACCGGACCGGGGCTCGGGCCGGGCCCGGCTGCCGGCCTGACCCGCTCGGTGGCCTCCTATGACCTGGCGGGCGGCGCGGCCGGCGCGGCCGGCTGGGAGGGCGCCGGCGCCGAGCAGCCGGCCGACTGGCAGTACCCGGCGCCCGGGGAGGCGGCGGCGGTACCGGACAGGGACCGAGAGACGGGACACGGACAGCCGGCCTCACTGCCGCCGCTCGCCGGCTACCACGTCCTCAGCCACGGCGAGATCTACCACAAGGTGCGGATGCAGGGGGAGGTGTATGACAAAGTGGGAATGTGGGGAGGTGCACCGCAAAGTCACCATATGGGGGAATGCCAATGGGATTAATGGAATGCGTATTGTCTGGTGTTTCGCTGGCCGAAGACCCGTCCTAAGAACAGAAAGGTTTCGGCACTTGTTATAACAATTCAGGAATGTCTGTTGTTATAGATTACTTCTTTAATCCAGCGTAATGAAATGAAGGCGGCGGCGGCGCCGGACTGATTTCCTCTCCTCTGACCTGCTCTGCGCCCTGTGACAGGCGGAGCGGTCCCTCTCCCCTCTGACCCTGTCTGTCTGCGCCCTGCCGCAGGCGGAGCGGTCCCTCTCTCCCCTCTGACCCTGTCTGTCCGCGCCCTGTGACAGGCGGAGCGGTCCCTCTCTCCCCTCTGACCCTGTCTGTCTGCGCCCCGTGACAGGCGGAGCGGCGCCGCTCGCTGCCGGTGACCGCCGGCCCGCCCCCGCCCCCGCCCCCGCCCCCGCCGCCGGCGGAGTCTGCGGCGGAGTCTGCGGCGCTGACGGCCGAGGAGCTGGCTCTGGACGCCTCCATCCCGACCTACGACGACGTGCGCCGGTTCGGGGAGCCCACCGACAGCCTCTCCTCGGACGAGGACGACGAGCCGAGCCCGGCCGGCCGGCCGTGGCCACTGGGCGACGCGCGCGCCCGCACACTGAGGGACCGCGGCCCGGAGCCGGCCGACTGGGAGCCGGGGGAGCGGGACGGAGGGGGTGGGGAGATGGAGTGGGATGATAGACGTGACAAGAGGAAAGAAGTTGAACATAGTGACACTACTGCGCGCAGTGGAGATAAAAGACTGAAGGTAGACGCCACTGACGGCGAGGAAGTGTCCAGTGGCGGCGAGTGGGCCGCTTTGACGGGCGCCGCTCTGCCCGCCGGGGGAGAGAGACTGGGAGCGAGTGAGGGGGAGGGAGGGGACGGCCGCGGACCGGGAGAGCTCGGCCTGGACGAGAGCGGGGACGTGTTGGAGGCGCGGCCGCACCGACCCGTGCCCGGTGTACAGTGCGAGCGGGACTCTGAGCGGCGACTGCAGCCGGGGCCGGACACCGCCGTAAACTCCGGGCCGCTGCCGGAGCCGGAGACGGCCGTAAACTCCGGGCCGCTGCCGGAGCCGGACACCACCGTAAACTCCGGACTGCGGCCGGAGCCGGACGTTGCTGTAAGCTCCGGGCCGCTGCCGGAGCCGGACACCGCCCCGGAGATAGAGTACGACGAGGACGGGGTGGTGTTTGAGCGCTTGGAGCGTCCGGGCCGGCCGGCGCCGGGCGCGGTCCGGTCCCCAGAGGACCCCGCCGCCGCCGCCGAGCAACAGGACCAGGAGCAGGAGCAGGAGGGCGCCGCCGGGCCGCAGGAGTCGCGCTGGAGTCCCGAGGCGGCGTTCCTGGAGGACGACTCGCCGTGGTCGGCGGCCGACGCGCTGGCGCTGCGAGACCGGCTGCGGCTCATCAATGAGGAGTACGGCGAGGGAGAGGGCGACGAGGGGCGGGCCGAGCGCGCCGAGCGGCTGCGCCGGCTGAACGACCAGTGGGGCGTGGCGCAGCCGGACGATCCGGCCGGCGGCCGCTACACGCCCGACTGGGAGCCGGACGACGAGGACGAGGACGGCCTGAGCTCCACCAGCGGCGAGTTCGTCTGGCAGGTGGGACATGGGGGAGGGGAGACTGTGTCAGCTGCGGGGGAGTCTGTCAGCGGGAGTCTGTGTGACTGGGGAGTCGGTCAGGGGAGTCTGTGTCAGCGGGGAGTCTGTCAGCGGAGTCTGTGTCAGCGGGATAGAGATGGTTGGGGAGTCTCTGTGTCTCTGTGAACGGGGGAGATACGAATAGCCCGGGAGAGATAGAGATATGTTGGGCAGCCAAAATTAGCGGCGAGCTAAAGGCACTATTCCGCTTTCATAACACATTGTTTGTTTTTTAACTTACGGTCGTGTGATGACGAGAAAGATAAACAATGCATATTTCCCAGTGTAGAATGATTCGCTCTCGGTATGTTCCAGGACGGCGCGGACCGTGCGGCGGCAGAGGCCGGCGCCGGCTCCGACTCTGACTCCGACTCGGGGTCTGACTCGGAGTCGGAGTCGGGAGAGGAGGAGTTTACTCCGAGTGTGTGGCAGCAGGACCTGGAGCCCGGCCACGGCCTGCTCCGGTCGCCCGAGCACAAATCGGTCAGTGGCGGGGGGGGGGGGCACAGATCGGTCAGTGTGGGGGGCGGGGGCACATATCGGTCAGTGGGGGGGGGGCACTGATCGGTCAGTGGCGGGGGGCACAGATCGGTCAGTGGGGGGCACAGATCGGTCAGTGGATGGGGGGGGGGGGTTACAGTAAAGACGTGCGGTCGAAAAGTCAATTTATTCTCATGCTAGTGAAGATGGCTGAGTTCCTGTGAGTCTGCACGCAGTTCAAATTTAAGTGGAGCGGAGGTACTGTGCAGACGATTCTGAACATTGTTACGCAGACCATCCTTTCGGAACCCGTGGAATTCGGTGCACGTACCTTTGTGTGATTCTGAGCCGCGTTTGGCCGCGGAAGTCTGTGTGCTCTGTATCTGTGTAAGTTGTGTGTCTATGCTAGTGAATGTGATTCTGAGCCGCGTCCCGTCGCCTCTGACAGGACCTGCGGAAGTCTGTGAGTTTCAAGCGTCAGAAGCACCACCGGATCTACGAGTACCCGGGCGCGCCGGCGACCCCCGAGCTGGCCGCTGAGGAGGCCGCCGCAGCAGCAGCGGCGGCTGCCCAGCGGAAAACCTGGTCCTTCGTCGCGCCGGTGAGGGGGACGTCCTAAGCGCACGGGGGAGTCCTAGGAGTACATGGGGCATTCCACGATAGATCGTACCAGGCCCGTCACCCTCATCTCTCAGATTTTAATGAAAATCGGTCCTAGGGGTAATCATAGGCCCCAAAGACGCCTGGCAAAATATCAGACTTCTCAGATATAAACTTTTTGAGCTATATTGCATTACATTTTTTTAACTTCGGTATGTAACGGTGAGTTTGATGGCCTATAACTCAAGAACGGGTTAAGCAACCAACAAAAAGTAAACAACACTAAGCTTGCGATGAATCAAAAATTAATATTACTACTTAAAAATTCCAAAGAAAAAATTTCATTGTTGAGCAAAAACCTTAATCTTTTTTCATTTGCCTCTAATGACTTTTGGGACCAAAATTTTTCACATTTTTATTTTTTCAAAATAATCTTCATGTCATTACAAATCGACATGCAAAAAATTAGAAAGGTGTTCTTTCTATAAGTTCCTCATTTTCCCGCAAACAAAATGGGTTTCGGAGGGGTTGATACGACCCCAGCACGCCGTTTCGCTTCTAATAGAGCTAGAGCCTCGCGGAAAAAAACGAGCGTGTGTGCCGTTACAAGTCGCAGCGATTGGTACCCGATTTTAAGGTCTCAGGTTAACCGGTAGCGTCTGAGGTCAGGTCACGTGACTGAAGTTACGGGTTCGGTTTTTAGTAAATAACTTCGCAAAAAATGGCCTTAGAGCCGCGATTTTGGCATCATTGTGTTCGCCTAGCTCAGGTGCATCGAATGGTATACTTTTTGCTAGGGTGAGGTCAACTTAAGTAGTTGACCTCGGGTCAAGGTCAGGTCAGAGCCCCTCAGGTCACGAAGCTGGGCAAAGGGTATCATATGGCATATCATTCGATTCGGAAGGTCTTCCCGAGTCCATTGGTGGCTTTCCCGACTCTCTAGCTCTATTTGATCGGGAGTTATTGACGAAAAACTCGTACGACCCTAGTGACTTCATAAATGACGTCACGCAAGGTTAACAATGCAAAAGTAAAGCATTGGACTTTGCAAGGAGTGCATGAAATCACGATACCATGTACGTGGGATAGTTTAAGATCATTCTCGGCGCCAAAATAACAGTTTTTATATTTCCCCATTGATTTATAACAGTGATGTCACGTGACCGACCTGATCTCATGTAACCTTGAAAAATTCCCAGATATACAAGTTGTGAGACCTCTGGAGGACACCATGTATGCGTCCTGTAACTTTCATCTCGGACAGCTATGGTCATTGGCGTCCAAAACAATGTCAGAACCAAACAGCCTTTTTCACCCTCGCGCTTATAGGAAAGAGGGTTGAATGAACCCTCTTTTCACTTTTTTCAGATGACTCAGACTTGAATTGAAATTTCAGTAACCCGTGATGTCACTAGGCAGCTTTACCACGCCATTTGTAAGCTCCCCTCCCGAAATCACTATTCGAAACCGTTATCGTGACGTAAAATAAATACATTTATAGAAAGAACACCTTCCTAATTTTTCGCATACTTCTTAACAATGAGCCAAATATTTTTTTAAAGAAATAAAAATTCAAAAAAATTTGGTCCCAAAGTCCAAAAAATACAAATGAAAGAAAACTCGATATGTCATATATAAAATATAGCGTATTTTTCGAAATTTCAAAAATACATATTAATCTCTGTTTCATTACAAGTTCAATGTTATATAACATTTGACATTTGAATAATCCGTCTTAGAGTTACAGCCCGCCAAACTTAGCGCTGCAAAGCAAGATCCAAAAATGTTATACACCATAACTCAAAAAATACTTATCTGATAAGCCTGAAATTGTTACAGGTGGATTCAGAGCCCCTGATTACCCCTGAGACCAATTCTCGTCAAATTCCGAGAGATGAGGGTGTCAAATTGGAAAAAAGTGGTACGATCTATCGTGGATTGCCCCACATGTGAAACGTAACTGTCCCATATCAGGGGAAAAGACATGTGAATTAAATTTATTGCACCGTTACTGCCACGTATATCGCAAAAGCGCCCGACCCCCCCCCCCCCCGTGACCCACGACACCGACTGGGAGCTGGACTGTCCCACTGACCCCCTGTGTGTGGGACAGGCGGCCGTGACCCTGGACGGTCCCACTGACCCCCTGTGTGTGGGACAGGCGGCCGTGACCCTGGACGGTCCCACTGACCCCCTGTGTGTGGGACAGGCGGCGGTGACCCTGGACGGTCCCACTGACCCCCTGTGTGTGGGACAGGCGGCCGTGACCCTGGACGGTCCCACTGACCCCCTGTGTGTGGGACAGGCGGCCGTGACCCTGGACGGTCCCACTGACCCCCTGTGTGTGGGACAGGCGGCCGTGACCCTGGACGGTCCCACTGACCCCCTGTGTGTGGGACAGGCGGCGGTGACCCTGGACTGTCCCACTGACCCCCTGTGTGTGGGACAGGCGGCCGTGACCCTGGACGGTCCCACTGACCCCCTGTGTGTGGGACAGGCGGCCGTGACCCTGGACTGTCCCACTGACCCGCTGTGTGTGGGACAGGCGGCCGTGACCCTGGACGGTCCCACTGACCCCCTGTGTGTGGGACAGGCGGCCGTGACCCTGGACGGTCCCACTGACCCCCTGTGTGTGGGACAGGCGGCGGTGACCCTGGACTGTCCCACTGACCCCCTGTGTGTGGGACAGGCGGCCGTGACCCTGGACGGTCCCACTGACCCCCTGTGTGTGGGACAGGCGGCGGTGACCCTGGACGGTCCCACTGACCCCCTGTGTGTGGGACAGGCGGCCGTGACCCTGGACGGTCCCACTGACCCCCTGTGTGTGGGACAGGCGGCCGTGACCCTGGACGGTCCCACTGACCCCCTGTGTGTGGGACAGGCGGCGGTGACCCTGGACGGTCCCACTGACCCCCTGTGTGTGGGACAGGCGGCCGTGACCCTGGACGGTCCCACTGACCCCCTGTGTGTGGGACAGGACGGTCCCCACTGACCCCCTGTGTGTGGGACAGGCGGCGGTGACCCTGGACTGTCCCACTGACCCGCTGTGTGTGGGACAGGCGGCCGTGACCCTGGACGGTCCCACTGACCCCCTGTGTGTGGGACAGGCGGCCGTGACCCTGGACGGTCCCACTGACCCCCTGTGTGTGGGACAGGCGGCCGTGACCCTGGACGGTCCCACTGACCCCCTGTGTGTGGGACAGGCGGCCGTGACCCTGGACGGTCCCACTGACCCCCTGTGTGTGGGACAGGACGGTCCCCACTGACCCCCTGTGTGTGGGACAGGCGGCGGTGACCCTGGACTGTCCCACTGACCCCCTGTGTGTGGGACAGGCGGCCGTGACCCTGGACGGTCCCCACTGACCCCCTGTGTGTGGGACAGGCGGCCGTGACCCTGGACGGTCCCACTGACCCCCTGTGTGTGGGACAGGCGGCCGTGACCCTGGACGGTCCCACTGACCCCCTGTGTGTGGGACAGGCGGCCGTGACCCTGGACGGTCCCACTGACCCCCTGTGTGTGGGACAGGCGGCGGTGACCCTGGACTGTCCCACTGACCCGCTGTGTGTGGGACAGGCGGCCGTGACCCTGGACTGTCCCACTGACCCCCTGTGTGTGGGACAGGCGGCCGTGACCCTGGACGGTCCCCACTGACCCCCTGTGTGTGGGACAGGCGGCCGTGACCCTGGACGGTCCCACTGACCCCCTGTGTGTGGGACAGGCGGCCGTGACCCTGGACGGTCCCACTGACCCCCTGTGTGTGGGACAGGCGGCCGTGACCCTGGACGGTCCCACTGACCCCCTGTGTGTGGGACAGGCGGCGGTGACCCTGGACGGTCCCACTGACCCCCTGTGTGTGGGACAGGCGGCCGTGACCCTGGACGGTCCCACTGACCCCCTGTGTGTGGGACAGGCGGCCGTGACCCTGGACGGTCCCACTGACCCCCTGTGTGTGGGACAGGCGGCCGTGACCCTGGACGGTCCCACTGACCCCCTGTGTGTGGGACAGGCGGCCGTGACCCTGGACGGTCCCACTGACCCCCTGTGTGTGGGACAGGCGGCCGTGACCCTGGACGGTCCCACTGACCCGCTGTGTGTGGGACAGGCGGCCGTGACCCTGGACGGTCCCACTGACCCGCTGTGTGTGGGACAGGCGGCCGTGACCCTGGACGGTCCCACTGACCCCCTGTGTGTGGGACAGGCGGCCGTGACCCTGGACGGTCCCACTGACCCGCTGTGTGTGGGACAGGCGGCGGTGACCCTGGACTGTCCCACTGACCCCCTGTGTGTGGGACAGGCGGCCGTGACCCTGGACGGTCCCACTGACCCCCTGTGTGTGGGACAGGCGGCGGTGACCCTGGACGGTCCCACTGACCCCCTGTGTGTGGGACAGGCGGCGGTGACCCTGGACGGTCCCACTGACCCCCTGTGTGTGGGACAGGCGGCGGTGACCCTGGACGGTCCCACTGACCCCCTGTGTGTGGGACAGGACGGTCCCCACTGACCCCCTGTGTGTGGGACAGGCGGCGGTGACCCTGGACTGTCCCACTGACCCCCTGTGTGTGGGACAGGCGGCCGTGACCCTGGACGGTCCCCACTGACCCCCTGTGTGTGGGACAGGCGGCCGTGACCCTGGACGGTCCCACTGACCCCCTGTGTGTGGGACAGGCGGCCGTGACCCTGGACGGTCCCACTGACCCCCTGTGTGTGGGACAGGCGGCCGTGACCCTGGACGGTCCCACTGACCCCCTGTGTGTGGGACAGGCGGCGGTGACCCTGGACTGTCCCACTGACCCGCTGTGTGTGGGACAGGCGGCCGTGACCCTGGACGGTCCCACTGACCCCCTGTGTGTGGGACAGGCGGCGGTGACCCTGGACGGTCCCACTGACCCCCTGTGTGTGGGACAGGCGGCCGTGACCCTGGACGGTCCCACTGACCCCCTGTGTGTGGGACAGGCGGCCGTGACCCTGGACGGTCCCACTGACCCCCTGTGTGTGGGACAGGCGGCGGTGACCCTGGACGGTCCCACTGACCCCCTGTGTGTGGGACAGGCGGCGGTGACCCTGGACGGTCCCACTGACCCCCTGTGTGTGGGACAGGACGGTCCCCACTGACCCCCTGTGTGTGGGACAGGCGGCGGTGACCCTGGACGGTCCCACTGACCCCCTGTGTGTGGGACAGGACGGTCCCACTGACCCCCTGTGTGTGGGACAGGCGGCCGTGACCCTGGACGGTCCCACTGACCCCCTGTGTGTGGGACAGGCGGCGGTGACCCTGGACTGTCCCACTGACCCGCTGTGTGTGGGACAGGCGGCCGTGACCCTGGACGGTCCCACTGACCCCCTGTGTGTGGGACAGGCGGCCGTGACCCTGGACGGTCCCACTGACCCCCTGTGTGTGGGACAGGCGGCCGTGACCCTGGACGGTCCCACTGACCCCCTGTGTGTGGGACAGGCGGCCGTGACCCTGGACTGTCCCACTGACCCCCTGTGTGTGGGACAGGCGGCCGTGACCCTGGACGGTCCCACTGACCCCCTGTGTGTGGGACAGGCGGCCGTGACCCTGTCCCACTGACCCCCTGTGTGTGGGACAGGCGGCCGTGACCCTGGACTGTCCCACTGACCCCCTGTGTGTGTGTGGGACAGGCGGCGGTGACCCTGGACGGTCCCAGTCCCACTGACCCCCTGTGTGTGGGACAGGCGGCCGTAACTCACTACACCGACTGGGAGCTGGACGGCGAGGAGATCGAGGACGTGTCGCTGACGGAGCTGCCCGAGTCGCCGGAGCGGTGCGCGCCCCGGCTGCCGGCCGCCGGCGCCGCCGCCCACTACTTCCTCTCAGCAGAGGGCGACGACGGCGACGAGTTCTACCTGGAGCCTGCGCTCTCGGCGGCCGGCTACACGGGCGGCAGTTCGTTCAGCCCGGCGCAGCTGTTCCAGGGCGCCCAACACGACTGGGGCGCCGCGGCCGAGCACGACTGGGGCGCCGCGCCAGAGGGACGCTTCGTGGACGTGTGGGCGCGCGGGGGCGCCGGCCGCGCCGAGGAGGCCGTCTCGCCGGACGTGGCCGAGCGGCCGCTGGTGGCGGGCCCGCCGGGGCAGCCCGGTGCCGCAGTGTCAGAGGTGGGTCCGGACTGCGGTGTCACAGTGTCAGAGGTGGGCCTGGACCGTGATACCGCAGTGTCAGAGGTGGTCACGGACCGTGATACCGCAGTGTCAGAGGTGGGCCCGGCCGGTGGCGCCGCAGTGTCAGAGGTGGGCCCGGACTGTAATACCGCAGTGTCGGAGGTGGCCGCCGACCCCGGAGAGGAGCGGGCGGCGTCCCCCGGACCGGCCGCGGCGGCGCCGGAGCCGGACTGTGACGACGGTGGTGGACCGTCCGCGGCGGCGGCGGCCGAGCGGGCGGAGACAACTGCTAAAGTGACGGAGTCGGCTGTGTCAGGGACAGAAACAACTGTATTAGAGATCACTGCCCCGGGGACAGAGACGGGTGTCTCGGCGACGACTGTCCCGGAGACAGACCGGGCTGGTTCTCGGCTGGTGGAGACAGCTGGTGAGGGAGCGATACCTGCCTCTGGGGCGGTACCAGCGGCGCCGGACGGAGGGCTGCCAGCCGCCGGCCCGGCAGTGGAGCCGCAGTCGGCGCAGGCCGGCCCGCCCTCCCCCGGCGCCGCGCCGGCCGGATCGCTCACTGACGGCGGCGCCGGCGACCCTACGCGCCCGGAGCCGACAGAGGCGGCCGCCGGGAGCGGGCAGCCGGCGGAGGCGGAGCGGCAGCCGGCGGAGGCGGAGCGGCGGCCGGCGGAGGCGGAGCGGCGGCCGGCGGAGGCGGAGCGGCGGCCGGCGGAGGCGGAGCGGCGGCCGGCGGAGGGAGAGCGGCGGCCGGCGCGCGACAAGCTCTTCCTGGACCTGACGGGCGCGCCGTCCGACACGGTCGACAGCGGCTACACGGGCTCCTGCGACGACCGCACGCTGGCCGCCTTCGCCGCGCTGGCCGCCCGGCCCGAGTGACACGGCGGACGGACGGGACCCAGCGGCGGGACCCAGCGGCGGGACCCAGCGGCGGGACCCAGTGGCGGGACCCAGTGACGGGAGCCAGTGGCGGGAGCCGGTCACAGTGACGGTAACCCGCGCCGGCCGGCGGAAATCACCCAGTGCAATATAATTTATTTTTGTTGCGTGCGTCGGGCGCGCGTCGCCCACATATCAGGAGCCGGTGCGCCGCGGCGGCGCTGGCGGACCGCTCTACTCGACTCAGCAGTGTGTGTGTGTGTGGCGGCCGGTGGCGCTGTGGGACCGGGCGCGGTCTCCGAGTCGTGCCTCCGCCTGTTACATTATTGGCCGCCGACGGCCGGCGAGTTAATGTTACCCTGATATATGGGACCTCCCCCGGGCGGACGAGTCCACTTTGTGACGGCGCCGAGTACCGTGTACTGGCGGCCGCCCGGGCGAGTCCACTGTCTGCCGCGGGGGAGGTCGGAGGGAGCTGTCACAGCGAGAATGCTGCTATGAAACCGTCCTCGATGTGAGAGAAGAGAGGGTGAGAGAGAGCGGACAGAGGTCTGCAGCGGGCATTCCTGAGCGGGTGTTGTTTGTCACGTGACCGAGGCGTTCAGCACGGGTACGCCTATGGCGGCCAGTCACGTGATGTGTGACATGTGTTGGTCAATAGACTTGCTCACTGACTGTTCGCTGTTTTCAGTCCTGTGCTGTGTAGTGCTGTGTGTTTAGCAGCGCCGGACCTGTGACCGTCCCGGGCTGGAGGGAGTAGTGTAGGAGGTACTCGGAGGGGGGCGACCGCTGTGACCGGTCGAGGAACGCTGGGACCGCCGCGGGCCGGCCAGAAATGTCCGGCGGCCGGCCGTCCTGACGTGACGACCTCCCCATCCGAGTGCCGTCCAGGGGAGTGGGTTCGGTTGGAACCGCTGCAGTTGGCTGTCTTAGACTGGAGGAACCGGCTGATGACATCTGACAAACGTTGACTCGAGGCATTGTGAACGTAAATAATGTGGCGATTTGGACCACGAGGTGCGGAGGCACGGCTCAGTCGAACCTGACAAACCGTTGGCCTGTCTCATGGAGGAGAGGCGCCCTACCAGGTAGCGGCGCCCGCTCCATTGTGACAGCAGCTTCCCTGGCCGAGGCGCCTGCGCCACCGTAACTGCAGCTCCCGTCCCAACCTCCGTCCCAAACGCGCCGAAAAGTGATGTGCCTGTATTTTCCACCGCTATGAGTTCGGCTAAAACCTCTGCGACCCTGACCCGTCGCCCTAATGAACGTGAAAAGGGACCAAAAGTAGCCGCCCGGCCGCGGACAGCGCAGGGCGGCCGCCGCTCGTACAGACGGCGAGTTCGCGCGGACGCCGTGGAAATGTGAGGCGGCCAGTGACGCGCGGTCGGTCAGAGCCCCGCGCGCCGCATAGATAGCACATACAGCACACTGCCGCACAGTCAGCACATACCTACAGCACGTGCCGCACCGACAGCACACCCCGCCGCACAGCCCCCCCCCCCCCCCCTCCCTCCCCCACACACACGGGCACGCACGGACACACACACATACACACAGGATGTCTGAGACCGCATTCAGTCTCATTGACCTCCAATGTACCAGGAGTGGAGCAAGCTTCATTGGGTTAACAGACTATCTCAAACGAATTTAGTTCCGTAACAAAATCCCACAGAAATCGCCTCATTTTTCCAGGGGCACGGGCGACTCTCTGACAGAAATCACAGGGCCGGCGCCGGCGGCGGGCGGCCGTCCGCGCCGCGCCCATCACTGGTCTCTCGCTGACAGCTCATGAGGACCCGGCTCCGAGCGGGGCTCGTCTGACGGCGGCCGGAGCCCCCTAGTCGAGCGGGGCGGACATGGCGCGGGCCTGCGCGCGGACCCGCTTCTCGTACTCGAGCCGGTTTTGGCTGTAACACGGGGAGAGCACGGCGTCAGACGCAGCGGCAAACGGGAAACAAACGGTCCGAGCACAGCGGCAAACGGGAAACAAACGGTACCTCAGAGCACAGTGGCAAACGGGAAACAAAGAGGGCGCGGCGTCAGACAGCGGAAACGGGAAACGAGCAGCCGTACAGCATAAGAGAAACGCACAAGTGAAAGTACGAATGCACAACATTTTTAAGGCTTTTAACAAGAGGAAGAATAACAATTTTAACCAGAACATTACGAGCCTGCAACTTCACAGGCAGACTACGAGTTATGCAGCAAACTTTAGCTTCTGATAGGCACCTGAAGGATAGCTAATATAAAAGGCCGTAGGACGGCACACATCCCTCGACACATAACCTCACAGATGGTGATAACTACTCGGCCCACACTTCACAGGCGTGCTCCTACCGAACCCCCGCGCCGGCCACTCACCAATAGATGGTGTAGGCCTCTGCCTGGGCGGGGTCCTTGATGTTGGGGTCGTTCAGCAGGTCCTGGATGCCGAGCAGGATCTGCTTGATGGTGATGGCCGGCCGCCAGTCCTTCTCCTCGTCCAGCAGTGACAGACACACGGTGCCTGCAGACACACAGAACAGTAAAACCGCCAGTCCAGCAGGGACAGACACACGGTGCCTGCAGACACACAGAACAGTAATACCGCCAGTCCAGCAGGGACAGACACAGTGCCTGCAGACACACAGAACAGTAAAACCGCCAGTCCAGCAGGGACAGACACACAGTGCCTGCAGACACACAGAACAGTAATACCGCCAGTCCAGCAGGGACAGACACACGGTGCCTGCAGACACTCACAGAACAGTAATACCGCCAGTCCAGCAGGGACAGACACAGTGCCTGCAGACACACAGAACAGTAAAACCGCCAGTCCAGCAGGGACAGACACACAGTGCCTGCAGACACACAGAACAGTAATACCGCCAGTCCAGCAGGGACAGACACACGGTGCCTGCAGACACTCACAGAACAGTAATACCGCCAGTCCAGCAGGGACAGACACACGGTGCCTGCAGACACACAGAACAGTATTACCGCCAGTCCAGCAGGGACAGACACACGGTGCCTGCAGACACACACAGAACAGTATTACCGCCAGTCCAGCAGACACAGACACACGGTGCCTGCAGAGACAGAACAGTATTACCGCCAGTCCAGCAGACACAGACACACGGTGCCTGCAGAGACAGAACAGTATTACCGCCAGTCCAGCAGCGACAGGCACACGGTGCCTGCAGACACACAGAACAGTATTACCGCCAGTCCAGCAGACACAGACACACGGTGCCTGCAGAGACAGAACAGTATTACCGCCAGTCCAGCAGACACAGACACACGGTGCCTGCAGAGACAGAACAGTATTACCGCCAGTCCAGCAGCGACAGAGACACGGTGCCTGCAGAGACACAGAGAACAGTATTACCGCCAGTCCAGCAGACACAGACACACGGTGCCTGCAGAGACAGAACAGTATTACCGCCAGTCCAGCAGCGACAGACACACGGTGCCTGCAGAGACAGAACAGTAATACCGCCAGTCCAGCAGGGACAGACACACGGTGCCTGCAGAGACAGAACAGTATTACCGCCAGTCCAGCAGGGACAGACACACGGTGCCTGCAGACACACTGAACAGTAATACCGCCAGTCCAGCAGGGACAGACACACGGTGCCTGCAGAGACAGAACAGTATTACCGCCAGTCCAGCAGACACAGACACACGGTGCCTGCAGAGACAGAACAGTATTACCGCCAGTCCAGCAGGGACAGACACACGGTGCCTGCAGACACACAGAACAGTATTACCGCCAGTCCAGCAGCGACAGACACACGGTGCCTGCAGAGACAGAGAACAGTATTACCGCCAGTCCAGCAGCGACAGACACACGGTGCCTGCAGAGACAGAGAACAGTATTACCGCCAGTCCAGCAGCGACAGACACACGGTGCCTGCAGAGACAGAACAGTAAAACCGCCAGTCCAGCAGGGACAGACACGGTGCCTGCAGAGACAATGAATTATTAACCGCCAGTCCAGCAGACACAGACACACGGTGCCCGCAGAGCAGTGTTCCATTTCTCAGACTTTTTGGTGGCAAATCACACCTAATGGGGAAAATACTTTCATCCCTAAAATATGAATGACTGACTTAACTTCATCTCTGAAAAAAGTTTCATATATTTCCAACAGCCAGTTTACATGTCACTGTACAGTTGATGCAACCACATCCTTTTGTTTCGCACCCTGTCAAGATTCTGACATGAAATCCTGGTTTATCAGTTGGCATACACATTGGCATTACATCATTTTGCAAATATGCTTCGGTTATTTATTTCCTTTTTTCTCATCCTAGGATTTTTTTTCTTCATCGGCACACCCAACTAAAATCCAATTCTAGAACACTGCCGCAGAGACACAGAACACCACCAGATATACACAGCGATACTAGAGAATGACTGAATTGCGACTGTGAATGTGAAGTGAACTATATGTTATATGAGCTCTGCAGAACGGCGAGTACCGATAGTCGGCGGCAGAGACAGCCAGTACCGATAGTCGGCGGCAGAGACGGCCAGTACCGATAGTCGGCGACAGACGGCGAGTACCACCGATAGTCGGCGGCAGACGGCGAGTACCGATAGTCGGCGGCAGAGACGCGGTGCGCCTCGCTCCCCTCCGTCCCTCCCCTTTGCGTCTGGTCAGACCCTCCGATATGTGATTACCCGCTGCCCTCCCTTCTTCTTCTTCTTCTTCTTCTTTTGCACCTCACCCGTCGCCCCCCTAGGGGGACGACGGTGCAGGCGGGTCGACCGGAGGGTCGGTCCGCCCGACAGCCCGGATGAATTCAATCACCAACGGCGCCGGTCCGCCGAGGACGTCCCCCAGGCTCGGGTTGAGTCCCCAGCGGCGGCGCCGCGCAGCCTCGTAGGCCGGACAGTCGGTCAGCAGGTGGGCCGCGCTGTCCGGCTCGCCGCACGCAGGGCAAGCCGCGTCCACCGCCAGGCCTAGGCGGTGGGCGACGTCCCGCGTGAGCGGCGATGCGCCCGTCCGCAGCTGGGAGAGGGTACACGCCTCCCAGCGGGACAGGTCGTTGTGGCCCGGTGTGGGCGCCGGGTGGGGGTGGGACGCTCTTGTTCTCGCGTCGACCATCGTCCCCACCCGGCGCCCGATCGCGCTTCTGGCGCTGGCGAAGTCGATCTGGACGTCCGGCTGCTCCGCAGCGGCCGCTTCGCCGGCCAGCTGGTCGGCGTGTTCGTTTCCGTCCAGGCCAGCATGCCCCGGCACCCACTGGAAGGTGACGGTGGTGCCACGCTCGCTGAGGGTGTGTAGGCACTCCCAGATGTCGGCGGCCAGGGCGGTCACCTGGCCGGCCGGTCCCCTCTGGAGCTGCTGCAGGCCGGACTTGGAGTCGGTTAAAAGGCGGACTGCGCGGACGGACTCCCGGTCTTCTTCAGGTAGAGAGGTTATCACAGCCAGTGCTTCCCTGATGGCGGTAAGCTCGGCACGCAGGCTGCTGCACACTGCGCCGGCCGGGGCCCTGATACGTTCCTCACGGCCAAGGCAGTGGAGCTGGATCAGCGCGCCCGCGCCGCCACATGTCGTCCCCTCTCTCGCCGACCCGTCCGACCAGATGGTGACGTCTGCGGGCGGCAGGAGCTCTATGGCCCGGAGTGCCGCCTCTCTGCGCTTGTCGGGGGGGTCTGTGCGACGCGTGGGCGCGGGCAGGTCCACCACAAAGTGGGCGGGGGTCCTCTCCACTGTCCAGGGCGGCCGGCACTGGTACAACGCCAGTGGTTCAGTCGGCAGCTGCTTTAGCCCGGCTTCGTCGGCGATCCACCGGCCCACCCGCCTGAGACACGGCTTCTTGGTGAGCACCGCGTCCTCGTCGGGCGGCTTCAGTGGCGGCCTCCGCGCCGCCTCTGCCTGCGTGCAGTCTCTCCGCCAGGCCAGGTGGGCTCGGTACTCCAGCCGGGGCCGCACCTCCTTCTCCAGGAGGGTCCTGGCAGGATCGAGTGCGGGGAGTCTGGCGAGGCGCTGGCACTCCTGTCCGGCCAGCTGCTTCGCGCGCAACGACAGTGGCGGGAGGTCGGCTTCGGCGAGCAGGGCGTCCGTGCGAGTCAGACGGATGCAGCCGGTGATGAGGCGAGCACACTTGTTCTGTTCGGCCTCCAGTCGCTCCCTGACGGACGGCGCTGCATGTGTGCCAACTACGGCGGCGCCGTAGTCAAACAGCGCTCGCACGTAGCCGATGTAGGCGGTCCGGAGAGTGCGACGGTGGCTGCCCCATGTCTTTCCTGCCATCGCCTGCAGACATCGTCGTCGTCGGGCCATCTTCGCCTTCAGATCGGAGACGTGTTCAGCAAAGGTCAGCTGCGGATCGAACTTGATGCCGAGGAAGGTCGGGTGTTCGGTGGCGGTGATCTCCTGTCCGTGGAGCTTCAGATTTGGCCGGACTCTTCCTCTCTGTTGTTTGGGGTCGAGCGAGAAGAGGGTGCTCGTGCACTTGGAGACGCTGGGCGTCACCTTCCACCGCGTCAGCCAAGCGCCGATGTTGTCCAGACACGGCTGGAGGTGGGCGTCGCACTCTTCCGGCGTGCGGGCGTCGGCCAGTAGCGCCACGTCGTCCGCGAACAGGGATCGCGACACGCCCTCCGGTAGGCCCTCGTCGATGTCATTGACGTAGATGAGCCATAGGAGGGGTGCCAAGACACTACCTTGCGGGAGGCCCTCCTTGAAGACACGCGAGTCCGACTGGGCAGCTCCCCATCGGACTCTAGCACGGCGGTCGGAGAGCAGGGCCTTGATCCAGCGGATCACACAGCCGGGGATGCCCAGTCGCGCCATCTTGCAGAAGAGGGCTGCCCTCCAGACCCGGTCATAGGCGCGAGCGAAGTCCAGGAGGACAAGCACGGCCCTGTGTGGTGGCTTCTGCTCGAAGGCGTCGAAGGTCTGCTGGGTAATCCGTCCGATCTGGTCCATCGTGGAGTGGCCGCGTCTGAAGCCCGCCTGGTTTCGGTTTAGTTTCCCGCTGGTTTCGAGCCAGTGCTGCAGCCTCCCCTGCACCAGCCGCTCCGCCAGCTTACTGGTGCTGCTCAGTAGGCTGATGGGGCGATAGGAGGACAGTTCCGACGGCGGCTTTCCCTTCTTCGGGATCGCCACTATCTCCGCTACCTTCCAGGAGGCAGGCACGTCGGCAGCGGACCACGTCCTGTTCAGGAGGTCCAGGAAGTGGCGCTTGCCGAGTGGGCTCAGCTGCTTCAGCAGGTCGTTGGCCACCTTGTCTGGCCCTGGGCTCTTGCCAGCTTTAATCTTGGTCAGCGCTGTTTCCAGTTCAGCCATGGAGAAGGGGCTGCACATGCCGGCTCGTGATCCGCCGCAGCTGCATCCCCTCACCGCGGCGCGCGCCTCCAGCTTGATAGGTCGGTCAGCCGTCTTGTCCGACGGG
Organism: Amphibalanus amphitrite; assembly: GCF_019059575.1. Lineage (NCBI taxonomy): Eukaryota > Metazoa > Arthropoda > Thecostraca > Balanomorpha > Balanidae > Amphibalanus > Amphibalanus amphitrite. The sequence continues at coordinate 63,201 of NW_024882179.1, forward strand.
ATGCGCGACACCGCGGCATAGGCCTGGCAGAGCGCGTTGGCCTTCTCCTTGTCTGTGGTCGCTGGCCGGGCAGGGGCGGGATGACCAGGCAGGGTCGGGCGTTGCAGGGGTTCGGCGGGCTTGGCCGGTGGCTTCCGGCCGTCCAGGGCGCGTATTAGGCCCCACATATCCTGGTTTGGTCCCAGTTCGGCGATCTTGTCCCTCAGGAAAGCAGTCTTCTCGTCCCTGATCACCCGTTCGGCTTCTCTCCTCGCTTCTCCGTAGGCGCGGATGTCCTCTGCAGTGCGGTCCTGGGCGGTGGCTCTCCTCCTGGCCGCGTCCCTGGCCTGGACTGCTGCGTCACAGGCTGAGTTCCAGAAGGGAGCTCTAGTCTTCCCGCCGTTACCGTACGGGATCGCCTGCTTCGCTGCCCTGAGGATGGTCGAGGAGAAGCGTCGGTCCAGCTGCGTGACGGTGAGAGGTTCTGCCTGGGTAGCCCACCTTAGTGCCAGCTGGTCGTAGGCGCGTCGGAACTCCTCCCAGTTTGCCTTCCTGTAGGCTGGTCGGCCTCTGCCTCTTCTGACAGGTTTCGGTGGTGCGGTGGGGATGGTGATGGTGATCGGGAGGTGGTCGGACCCGATTCCTACGCTCGTCGTCCATGTTGCGTCGCTCGCCAGTTCACCAGACACCAGCGTCACGTCTGGGGCGGAGGATCCTCCTGTGGCAGGGTTCATCCTTGTCGCAGAGCCGTCGTTCAGGATCGTGAGCGACGTGTCGCAGCTCCACTCCTCGACGATTCTCCCGAGCGGGTCCTCCGGCTGGTGAGGGTCCCATGTTATGGCGTGCGCGTTCAGGTCCCCGCCCACGATTGTGTAGGGCACTAGGGGCAGACCGTCTGGCTGGAAGGACTGCGCCTGGGTGCCCTGTCCAGGAGCCCACCTCGCCGGCGGGACATAGACGTTCCAGACCGTAATCGCAGGCACGCCATGAGGGTGAATTTTGGTCGCCGCCACGTAGCTGAGCTGGTCCTCTTCCCGTGGTGTGTAGGCTGCCGGGTCGCGGGTGTAGGGCAGGTCCTCACGGACGAGGGTGATTACCCCGCCCTTGCCCCTTTGCCCCCCTCCGGTTCGACGTGGCGCACTCCTGCTGGGTGGCGCCGCTACTGGGCCTGGCGCGGGGGGCTGGGCCCTCTGGGTGCATCCACGCTTAGCTCTGCAGCCGGCGCACCACGTGTGGGGCGCGCGTCGGTCCCGGCGCTTACAGGTCCAGCCGGCCGGTGGCGGCGGTGGCGGCGGTGGCGACGGCGGCGGCGACGGCGGCGTTGGTGACGGAAGCGGCGGCGGTGCTTGGAAGTTCGGGGTGTCTCTTCTGGCCGCCACATTGTATCCCGGGAAGCGAGGGTCGTCGTCCTGTTGCATTAACTTGGTCTCTTGTAGTAGGACAACTTGAGGCTTGCTATCTGCCAGGCGTTTGTTGAGCTCAGTGAGGCGGGCGGCGAGGCCATTGCAGTTCAGCTGCAGTATCTTCAGTTCGCTCTGCTCGCCGCGGTTTTCGGACGCCTGCGTCCGCGGGTGTGTGGCTATGCGAGACTCGTCGCTCCTCATCGGTGGTGGAGACGGCTGGCGTTCTTCGCTCCTCGCCGGTGTCGGTGGCGGCAGTGGTGAGTCACTCATCGCCAGTGGCGGTGGCGGCTGTGGGTCGTCCCTCCTCACCGGTGTCCGTGGCGGTTGCTGGGCATTCGTCGTCGGTGGTGGCGACGGTGGTGACTGAGTAGGTGTGGCCGGGGTCCGCGGTCTCGGGGGCGCGGGGGGCATCGCCGCGCATCCAGGGCAGGTCCAGGGACCCCGCTCCCTAGCGAGGCGGCTGATGTCGGCTCGTGTCAGGCCGGCGCAGCGGTGGTGATGCCATCGTTCACACGCGCGGCAACTCACCGACGTGTGGCCGACTCCTTTGCCGCACACTCCGCAGGGGTAGCGGGGCCCGGGGTTTTCTTCTATGTCGCCGGCCCGGAGAATCAGCGAGGCGAGGTGGGCCAGCCCGCGCCCCGCGACCGAAAACCCGCGGCCCCCCCTGGTCCGGTGTCCGGTCGTAGGTTGCCTTCTTCCTCCAGGCGGTGTCCGGGCTGTAGGTGGGTGTCGGCGTACTTCGCTCTGTATTCCTGGTAGTCCAGTCGTCCAGAGGCACCACCCCCACGTGCAGGGGACGCCGATGGTGGCCGCTGCCCTCCCTCCCCTGTGTGACTGACCTTCCCAGTTCCCACCCTCCCCTATGTGACCGACCCTTTGCACCCTTTTGCGCCAATTGGCGATCATTGTTTTGTACGTGTTCTGATTAATGAAATACATTTATTCTATCTATCTATCTATCTATCTATCTATCTATCTATCTATCTATCTATCTATCTATCTATCTATCTATCTATCTATCTATCTATCTATCTATCTATCTATCTATCTATCTATCTATCTATCTATCTATCTATCTATCTATCTATCTATCTATCTATCTATCTATCTATCTATCTATCTATCTATCTATCTATCTATCTATCTATCTATCTATCTATCTATCTATCTATCTATCTATCTATCTATCTATCTATCTATCTATCTATCTATCTATCTATCTATCTATCTATCTATCTATCTATCTATCTATCTATCTATCTATCTATCTATCTATCTATCTATCTATCTATCTATCTATCTATCTATCTATCTATCTATCTATCTATCTATCTATCTATCTATCTATCTATCTATCTATCTATCTATCTATCTATCTATCTATCTATCTATCTATCTATCTATCTATCTATCTATCTATCTATCTATCTATCTATCTATCTATCTATCTATCTATCTATCTATCTAGCTAGCTAGCTAGCTAGCTAGCTAGCTAGCTAGCTAGCTAGCTAGCTAGCTAGCTAGCTAGCTATCTATCTATCTATCTATCTATCTATCTATCTATCTATCTATCTATCTATCTATCTATCTATCTATCTATCTATCTATCTATCTATCTATCTATCTATCTATCTATCTATCTATCTATCTATCTATCTATCTATCTATCTATCTATCTATCTATCTATCTATCTATCTATCTATCTATCTATCTATCTATCTATCTATCTATCTATCTATCTATCTATCTATCTATCTATCTATCTATCTATCTATCTATCTATCTATCTATCTATCTATCTATCTATCTATCTATCTATCTATCTATCTATCTATCTATCTATCTATCTATCTATCTATCTATCTATCTATCTATCTATCTATCTATCTATCTATCTATCTATCTATCTATCTATCTATCTATCTATCTATCTATCTATCTATCTATCTATCTATCTATCTATCTATCTATCTATCTATCTATCTATCTATCTATCTATCTATCTATCTATCTATCTATCTATCTATCTATCTATCTATCTATCTATCTATCTATCTATCTATCTATCTATCTATCTATCTATCTATCTATCTATCTATCTATCTATCTATCTATCTATCTATCTATCTATCTACCCTCCCTCCCGCTCTGACGGACTCGTACGCCGGCGCCGCGCTCACCGGAGGGGTAGACGTTCGGGTGGAACAGCGGCGGGTCGAACTTGCACTTGGGAGGCGAGGTCGGGTAGTCGTCCTTGAAGATCATCTTCAGCTTGTAGTAGCCACCCTCCCAGGCGGTCTGCAGGGACGGCCGACGGCGGCGTCAGATCATACGGCCAGCAGGCAGCAGACAACAGCGGCGTCAGATTATACAGACAACAGCGGCGTCAGATTATACGGCCAGCAGGCAACAGACAACAGCGGCGTCAGATTATACGGCCAGCAGGCAACAGACAACAGCGGCGTCAGATTATACGGCCAGCAGGCAACAGACAACAGCGGTGTCAGATTATACGGCCAGCAGGCAACAGACAACAGCGGCATCAGGGTATACGGCCAGCAGGCAACAGACAACAGCGGCGTCAGATTATACGGCCAGCAGGCAACAGACAACAGCGGCATCAGGGTATACGGCCAGCAGGCAACAGACAACAGCGGTGTCAGATCATACGGCCAGCAGGCAACAGACAACAGCGGTGTCAGATTACAGAGCAGTCAGCAACAGACAACAGCGGCGTCAGATTACACAGACAACAGTGGCGCCACATTACACGGCAACATTGGCGTCAGGAAGTCAGCAACAGACAACACCGGCGTCAGATTACAGAGCAGTCAGCAACAGACAACACCGGCGTCAGGTTACAGAGAAGTCAGCAACAGACAACATCGGCGTCACGTTACACGGCGAAAGACAAAATCGGCGTCAAATCAGACAGGGCTAACAGACAAAATCGCGGGCCAGTCGCGGATCCAGGGGGGGGGGGGGGCAAAATGGGCATTTGCCCCTCCCAAACGGCATAATTTTAACATTACGCCTATGGACGAGGCATGGAAAGAATCGATAAATTGTTATGGTTTGCCCCCCCCCCCCCCAAAAAAAAAAAACTCTGAGCTGGATCCGCCAATGTCGCGGGCAGCATGAACGGCGGTCGGCACGGCACTGATAACGGATTGACTATAACAGAGTTTACATTCACATTGTGTAACTATTTCGCTCATACGTCGCTCCGACTTACGCCCTTTTTGCCGGGAATGGCGCACTCCCACAGCATCAGGTTGAGCGTTCCGTCGGCGTTCTTCGCCGGGCGCGCCACGAAACCCTGACGGTGAAAAGGGACGGAGCGTCACACGAAATTACGAAATATCATTAATCAGTACCTAGGTACATATTGGAGACAAGAAAAAATACGCCGAAAAATGGCGATGATATTATCCTTTTAGCATAACGGGTCAAGTCATCTGAAGCATGTGTGCCGGATGACATAAGTTTTGTAATACCGTACATGTATAATAAGAATACAAAACATAGAAAAATAATGGCACGCATGTCTGGCTTGCAGCCATATGTACAACACGATAATGTGTGCAATGAGCATTCAGTGCCAGTTGAGACTGCATATACATACACTGAATCCATAAAAGCGATCATTTGCCCTCTCCGCCGTCCCAGCCAGCGCGCCGGGGGGGGGGGGGGACCAGACGGCCGGCCGCCGGCCTTCGGACAGCTCGGCCGCCGGCCTTCGATGTCGACGCAGTTCCCCGTCAAGACCGGATTGTCACTGCAGGTACACACGTGCAGGGTGTACGTCTCGTGCCGCCTGAAACAGGTCAGCAGGACGGGCCGCCCAAACCGTCTGGGTCTCACTCTGGACGGGCATGGCTCACTCGTTCGTCGCTGCAAGAGGCGTCTTATTAGAGGGCAGTCTCGCCAACACGTATGCATCCATCGGCAGCGTTTACTTACGAACGGGTGGTCCTTGCGCCACGCTTTTCTCTCCTCAGAAAGTCGCGAGGAGGCAATGCCAGACATGATGTGAAGCTGCTGTCCTGAAGTCACCGAGAGAAGTGGGGGCACTGGAAAACAAAACAGAATGGGCATTAGAGCATAGCAAACTGCTGTGGCTGTTCAGCCATATTGGCATAGGGAATGAGGATGCAAATGAAATGCTAGGCATTAAACATTTCTTGGTCCCAGAAAACAAATTACAACTAGAGAACCAGCTAGCTATTAAAACAACCAAAGCAATATGCATTATGAGTAGAAATAAGTTTTCCATCATCAAAAAAAAAAAAAAATAGATTCCAGGTGCCAGAGCAGTTTTGTAAAGGACGAAAATAAGAGCTGCCAAGGACCAGTCACCAGAGAGGGGTGGCGTTTTCAAAACTAGCCCTGCCGGCTGCCACTAACTGGGGGGAGGGGGGAGTTCTGGTCTGAGGAAGGAGGGGCAGAGCTTAAGTCATCACTGCCATCACTGGGGTCAGGTCTGGTCTGACAGGAAAGGGTGGCTGTACAGCCAGTATGTTGGCTGCCCTGCTGGGCACATTTTAACTTGCTCCCAGCCTCATGGAGGTAGGTACCACAAGAAGTTGCCCAAGCCTAGTGTAGTGTGGGTCACCCCACCATTTTCAGCCAGACTACAAAGCATGACAACACAGTCCATAAGCCCCACCAGATAGAGTGACAAATTTGTGCCAGCTCACACCAAACAGAATGGAAATCTATACTTAACTACATCATACAAGATCTATGTTTACCACAAAATCTAGGTGTCTGCACTTTAGACATGAAAAACTATCATAAAATATATTTCATACTGAATGAACATAACATCTTTCCAGTACCTACAACATTTTCTTAGACAAAGAGGCACCAGTGAAGCAGTTCTACACGTTACCATGTTAGAGCCTCCACCATTCCACTCTAAATCCTCGGACCTAATAGCATCTGCTAATTTCTCAACACCTCACACCTCCTGAGTGCCTCCACAACATTGCCTAGAATGAAATACTGTGCAAGCTGGCTGCTCAGGGCTCAAAATTGAAATTGGAATGCCAATTCAAGTTGCCGCTCTTGTAACTTATTTGTGCTCACCAAAAAGTTCTTCATTAGGTACTAAGAAAGTTGAAACAAATGATCTGACTATAATAACTGGTATCTTTACTCTAATATCCTCTGTCGAAACTACCTAAACCAAATAAAAACTGAAACCGAATTAACCAAAAACCGCGCCAAACTGAAACGATCAGACATTGGCATGAACCAGGGTTTGTTTAAGAACCAAAATGACAACAAAGAGAGGAGAGTAATGGATACTAGCACGGCGTGTATGAAAGGAACCATGCATATTGTACGAACCACGCAAATAAACTAATATATAAGCCCCAGCTTTCACACTCACCATCCGCCAAATTACGCAGCCATCAAAGGGCCAGTCCCCGAAATGAGCACGAGAGCGGAGATATTATTTGTTATTTTTTATGACGTGAATTACCTGAATACCTCTGCTGACATCCAATTAAAATCTTTGTAATTTCACTCATGACGTCATATTAAAACAAACAAATGTCGAAAGACTGTCAGAATGGAATGGCGCGTATGCGACAAAACCTACTTCACCGAAATTCGCACGCTCCTCTTTGCTCGCGCGGCGTGTGTGTCGTGTGTGTGGTCTTCGAGGGGAATGGGTGGATGATTATTATTATTAGCTAGTTCATAGTTGCATTTCATTACTCCTGCAGGCTCCCTATTTTGCTCAACATCTGCTTGAGACATGTGAGTAGCTGTTTTTCTTCGGTGCGAGCGACTTAAGCGAGTGTCATTTGAGCGAACCATTTTCAGCGAATGGCAATTCAGCGATTATCAAGTTCATCGATTATCAAATATAGCGATTATCAATTTTAGCGAAAGCTATGTTTCAGCGACATCTATTTCGTCGACTACACTTTGAGCGACTGTCAGTTCAGCGAAACATTTCATCGTCCTCTAACGGTGGATTTTTTTTTCTTTTGCGAGCGTATGCGTACGAATGTTTCCGGAATTTCTCATGGTTATCCGGAACTGGATGGCGGATGTCGCGCGTTCAAAGGTCAGACATTGAGCTACAAATTTAATGCTACATTTGTCAAAAATTCCAACAGTTCAATTTCACCCCCCCCCCCCCCCCCTACCCCACCCTGCTCTTTGTCAATATTGGTGACCAAACGTTTGTTCAGAGATCAATATTGCTTGTGTTTTTTTGCGAAATTGCCCCGCTTGAATTTGGATCAGTTCTCCATGTTGTAAAATTTGTTCTTGCCCCATGCACCGTACGAATTTCCAGACATTTGGGTGAGGTCCCTGAAACATAGACTGGATTCCCCTGTGCCATCTCTCTAGTTTATTATTGGTCCTTGGCATTCCTTCTGTCGCCCTATCTCTCACGTTCCACATTTTCAATTCAAATTTTGCCCGCCTCCTTCCCCTCCCATGCACCCCTTGTTGGTCGTCCGATGTACATATGTGTCTTCAAAATTCAAATGATGCGTAAAAAGGTGCAATAATTTCCTAAAAGTAGCAAATGATTGACTTTCGTCGCGTTCGGTCATTCGCTGTAACTGCATCGCTCAATTGGTCTCCCACTGACCACCATATATTCGCTCAATCTGGTTTCGCTGATTCTGGTCCTCGCTAAAGTTGATAATCGCTGTGATTGAATTCGCCGACTTGACAATCGCTGAAAAAGCCAATCGCTTAAATTGATAATCGCTGAAAATGTTTCGCTCAAATGTCGTTCGCTGAAATGACGTTCGCTCAGGTGTCGCAGAACCGTTTTTCTTATCTGATATTTTGATCAATCGATGGTTCAGGTTGTGATCCAGTTCCTCTGACCGGCATTGATATAATGCTTTATCAAGTTTTATGGGACTTTTATCATGGTAATTGGATCCATGTCGAGTTTCTTTTGATTCCATTTCGCTAACTTGCAGTAAACCTTCACTCTTGGCGCTGTTGTCCTGCAGGGCTCGTGACCGTAGTGAGAGCAGCAGCTCAGGCTCTGGCTCTGGTTCCGATGACGAAAAGAAGAAGCCAGCTGAGAAGAAGGAGCGTGGTCGGGAGCGAGAGAAGAAGAAGAGAGCTAAAAGTGGTAGCCCTTCTTCTAGTGACAGCAGCCGCAGGTCAGTCTTCAATCTCATCTTGAGCTGTGAGGATCATGGCTTCTGTCACCTACTACTGACTGCACTGACCCAATCACTGGTGCTGACACTTTTGACAAAGTACTGACAGTACTGACAGTTGACAGAGACACCAGTACACTCACTGGTCTGGCACTCACACTGCTGACACTGTGTGTGTACTGTGTACTGTTCAGTGTTTTCAATCAGTGCAGTACCTACTGACTACTGTGAGGGTGGGTTTGGTGGTTGTGGAAAGTACCTATCGATGAGGATCAGTTACCTGGCGTGTCTGCTGAGGAGGGCATCTGATGGGATTGTCGACTGACCCTCCCTCTGCTCCGTCCGGCAGCTCCTCGGCCAGCTCCTCGGGCTCGTCTTCCAGCAGCAGCAGCGCCAGCAGCCGCAGCAGCAGCTCGTCCAGCAGCAGCTCGGGCGGCCGCTCGGGCCGCGGCCGGAGGAAGCCGGCGGCCAGCCGGCCCGAGCGGCCGCCGGCCGGCCGCGACCGCGAGCGACGCTCCCGGTCGCGCAGCGCGCCGCGCCGCAAGGCCCGCTCGCCCACACCCAAACCGCTCAAGATCCACGTCGGTCACCTGACCCGGAACGTCACCAGGGTTAGTCAGCCGTGGGGAGCGGGGGGACAGTTGGGGAGGAGAGGGGGTACAGTCGGGATAGGGGAGGGGTCGGACAGTCTGCTCAGACGGGTGCCGTCGGCCGTACAGGGGAATGGGGGTGGGCTGGGTGGTGACTGGTGCTGGTGATACTGCCGAGGGGTTAGTGGTGACTGGTGACACCGCCGTGTGAGTGGTACAGTTGGAGTGGTCGGAATGGCCTAAAACCATGCATGTACAGGCGCCGGGCCGGGCAGCACGAATCGCTGCATTAGCAGATTAAAGCTGCCATGCACGGGTGAGCGGCCTCTGACGTCTGTCTGGACGTGCGTCACTGCAGTCCCACCGGCCCGCGGACAGTGACGGACGCCGGACACCGCCCGGAATACCACCACAACACGCCACAGTCGGGGTACACCCCGGACACCGCCCGGAATACCACCACAACACGCCACAGCCGGGGTACACCACGGGCCCGGACACCGCCCGGAATACCACCACAACACGCCACAGCCGGGGTACACCACGGGCCCCGGACACCGCCCGGAATACCGCCACAACACGCCACAGCCGGGGTACACCACGGGCCCGGACACCGCCCGGAACACCGCCACAACACGCCACAGCCGGGGCACACCACGGGCCCGGACACCGCCCGGAATACCACCACAACACGCCACAGCCGGGGTACACCACGGGCCCCGGACACCGCCCGGAATGCCACCACAACACGCCACAGCCGGGGTACACCACGGGCCCCGGAATACCACCACAACACGCCACAGCCGGGGTACACCACGGGCCCCGGACACCGCCCCAAACACCACCACAGCACGCCACAGCCGGGGTACACCACGGCCCCGGACACCGCCCGGAATACCACCACAACACGCCACAGCCGGGGTACACCACGGGCCCGGACACCGCCCGGAATATCACCACAACACGCCACAGCCGGGGTACACCACGGGCCCCGGACACCGCCCGGAATACCACCACAACACGCCACAGCCGGGGTACACCACGGGCCCGGACACCGCCCGGAACACCGCCACAACACGCCACAGCCGGGGCACACCACGGGCCCGGACACCGCCCGGAATACCACCACAACACGCCACAGCCGGGGTACACCACGGGCCCCGGACACCGCCCGGAATGCCACCACAACACGCCACAGCCGGGGTACACCACGGGCCCCGGACACCGCCCCAAACACCACCACAGCACGCCACAGCCGGGGTACACCACGGCCCCGGACACCGCCCGGAATACCACCACAACACGCCACAGCCGGGGTACACCACGGGCCCGGACACCGCCCGGAATATCACCACAACACGCCACAGCCGGGGTACACCACGGGCCCCGGACACCGCCCGGAATACCACCACAACACGCCACAGCCGGGGTACACCACGGGCCCGGACACCGCCCGGAATATCACCACAACACGCCACAGCCGGGGTACACCACGGGCCCCGGACACCGCCCGGAATACCACAACAACACGCCACAGCCGGGGTACACCACGGGCCCGGAATACCGCCACAACACGCCACAGCCGGGGTACACCACGGACCCGGACACCGCCCGGAATACCACCACAACACGCCACAGCCGGGGTACACCACGGGCCCGGACACCGCCCGGAACACCACCACAACACGCCACAGCCGGGGTACACCACGGGCCCCGGACACCGCCCGGAATACCACAACAACACGCCACAGCCGGGGTACACCACGGGCCCGGAATACCGCCACAACACGCCACAGCCGGGGTACACCACGGACCCGGACACCGCCCGGAATACCACCACAACACGCCACAGCCGGGGTACACCACGGACCCGGACACCGCCCGGAATACCACCACAACACGCCACAGCCGGGGTACACCACGGGCCCGGACACTGCCCGGAATACCGCCACAACACGCCACAGCCGGGGTACACCACGGCCCCGGACACCGCCCGGAATACCACCACAACACGCCACAGCCGGGGTACACCACGGGCCCGGACACTGCCCGGAATACCACCACAACACTCCACAGCCGGGGTACACCGCGGGCCCCGGACACCGCCCGGAATACCACCACAACACGCCACAGCCGGGGTACACCACGGGCCCGGACACTGCCCGGAATACCACCACAACACGCCACAGCCGGGGTACACCACGGGCCCCGGACACCGCCCGGAATACCACTACAACACGCCACAGCCGGGGTACACCACGGGCCACGGACACCGCCCGGAATACCACCACAACACGTCACAGCCGGGGTACACCACGGGCCCCGGACACCGCCCCAAACACCACCACAGCACGCCACAGCCGGGGTACACCACGGGCCCGGACACTGCCCGGAATACCACCACAACACGCCACAGCCAGGGTACACCACGGGCCCGGACACCGCCCGGAATACCACCACAACACGCCACAGCCGGGGTACACCACGGGCCCGGACACCGCCCGGAATACCACCACAACACGCCACAGCCGGGGTACACCACGGGCCCGGACACCGCCCGGAATACCACCACAACACGCCACAGCCGGGGTACACCACGGGCCCGGACACCGCCCGGAATACCACCACAACACGCCACAGTCGGGGTACACCACGGGCCCCGGACACCGCCCGGAATACCACCACAACACGCCACAGTCGGGGTACACCACGGGCCCGGACACCGCCCGGAATACCACCACAACACGCCACAGCCGGGGTACACCAGGGCCCGGACACCGCCACAACACGCCACAGCCGGGGTACACTGGGTCCCGACACTGGGTCCGCTGGGCCGAGTGGCGGCCGCAGCACGCGCTGCAGCTGACACCCCGTCCACAGAGCACCGGCTCGGCCGACCGCGTGGAAAACATACGGTGCACCGCTGGGGACCGTGGGGTGACCCGCACACAAACAGGTGACATTGATAAAAAGATAGCATTGCTCGCAGCTTTGGTATGCTGTTAGAGAGCGTCCAGTCCCGCACAACTCAGTTGAGTCATGAGTGTCGCACGTTTCCGTCGTTGTCAGTGCGTTCGGTCCCCCTGAGGGAGGCGCAGCTGGCCGGCCGGCGGGGCGCGGAGGCCGGCGGCCAGGGCGGCTGGGATCCAGAGCGGCTCTCGGCACACACACACACACACACTCTCTCTCTCTCTCTCTCTCTCTTTCTCTCTCTCTCTCTCTCTCTCTCTCTCTCTCTCTCTCTCTCTCTCTCTCTCTCTCTCTCTCTCTCTCTCTCTCTCTCTCTCTCCTCTCTCTCTCTCTCTCTCTCTCTCCTCTCTCCTCTCTCTCTCTCTCTCCTCTCTCTCTCTCTCTCTCTCTCTCTCTCCTCTCTCTCTCTCTCTCTCTCTCTCTCTCTCGACGCTGCTGGGTCCGCCATTTCCGTTGTTTTGTTGGCGCTCCGAGTTGAGCAGCTGCTGTGTCCTCTGCGTTGTCAAGGAAACGGCACTCCAGATGAACCTCGGCTGAAGCGGAGCTTTGCTGTGTCGGGCTTTATTCTGGAGACCGTGCAGCTTTGTTGTTTTGGGCTTTGTCCGGGAGACTGTGTGCTCGTTTGGAGAGCTCTATTGGGCTGTAATGGCTGCGGGAGCGCCGTGATGCAGCCAGTTTTATTGCTGCCCCCCGTCAGGGAGCGTAATCAAGGGTGTAATCAGGCGCTGAATTCGGCCAGCGACTAGCTAAAGATGCACTTATAAACAAGGTGTCATGGAGTCCATGTCCATCATGGAACTGGGTCGGGCTGCTGTGGCTGCAGCTCCCCTATTCTGACGGCCTGCTCTGAGGCTACTTTGTCCCGTCCACCCCGACCCGTAGTGGCCGGGTCACTCAGTGTGTGACGCTGCACTGACACTCTCACTCACAAATACACATACACACCCTGCCACACTCAACTCACCGTTGCCACACTCACACTCACACACTCGCCGTTGCCACACTCGTACACTCACGGCTCCCACAGTCCCCACTGGTGTCCGTCCTCGACGTATCGCGCCAGGTCTCCCCTCCCCCCGGTCCCCCTCTATTGTCGCGCCCCGGGGAGGCTGAGCTGATCTGGCTAAGTAGCGGCGCCGCTTCAGTGCCGGTGTGCCGCCGACTCCCGGGGGCCCGGCCGGCCGAGAGCGGCTGCGGCGCTCAGCGGCCGGCCGGCAGTCGAGCGGCCGCGTCTGTCGAGCCGCGCTGTTGAATAGTTATACGAGCAGCGGTGAGCGGCAGTGGCGCGGCGCGGCCGGACCGTAATTGTAACCAGTGCGTCCGGGGGGGATCATTGAAATGGAGAGAGAGAGAGAGGGAGAGAGAGACAGAGAGAGAGAGAGAGAGAGAGAGAGAGAGAGAGAGAGAGAGAGAGAGAGAGAGAGAGAGAGAGAGAGAGAGAGAGAGGCCAGGGTGTGTTTGGTGGAAGGCTCGGGCCGTGTTGGTCCGGAGGCCTCCGGAAGACCGGACTAATTCGATCAGTGGCAGTGAAGTGCTTGCCTGGGGTGCAGTTGGCTGGGCTGGAATATGGTGGATGGTGGTGGATAGCGGCTACCTCAACATCCGAGTTGTTGAGGTGGACCGGCCCTGGCCGGCGGGCGCCGCCTGTTTCTGCGCGCCGGACGGACCTCTGAGTCCTCCCCGTCACCGCACACTGGGCCAGGGGTCCGGAAAAGCGCTAGAAATTATTTGTGATTGAGTTGTTGATCTCAGTGACAAGCAAACATGCTAAAAACGAAGTGGGGCTGCTTAACCCTCGCCGGACCTATTGTCGGACCCCCCACCCGCTCGGCCGGCCGAGGGGGGAGGGTTGGTACGACCCCTTTTTGCCGTTTCGCCCCTAATGGAGCTAGAGCCTCGCGGAAAAAAACAAGCGTGTGCGCCGTTTCAAGGCGGAACGATTGATACCCGATTTTAAGGTCCCAGGTCAACCGGTAACCTCTGAGGTGAAGTCAAAAAGCCCAAGTTAGGGTTTGGTTTTTGGCAAATAATTTCGCAAAAAAATGGCCGCAGAGCAGCGATTTTGGCACCATCGTGTTCGCCTGGCTCAGGCGCGTCGAATGGTATACTTTTTGTTCGGGTGAGGTCAACTTAAGGTATTGACCTCGAGTCAAGGTCAGTTCAGAGCCCATCAGGCCACGAACTTAATCGAAGGAGGTCGTATCGCATATCATTCGATTCGGGAGGTCTTCCCGAGTCCATTGGTGGCTTTCCCGAGTCGCTGGCTCAATTTGATCATGAGTTATAGACGAGAAACTCCTATGACCGGTGTGACGTCATAAATGACGTCACGGAAGGTCAAAAATGCAAAAGTAAAGCATCGCATCTTGCAAGGAGTGCACGAAATCACGATTCCGTGTGCTTGAGATAGTTTGAAATCATTCCATGCGCAAAAACAACAGTTTCCTTATTTCCCCATTCACTTTTAATGGTGAGGTCACGTGACCTCGAAGAGTAGCAGGCATTAGCAAAAATTGCGAGTAGGGCATGACAGAAAGATGATTGGTGGTTTGTATGGCATGGCCATTTTTAACGGCTCGAAATAACATTTCTCAAAAAGTCTAACTAAAGAGTAAGTTGTTGTTGATTATCACTGACTTGTGTTTAGGGGTTAATAATGACTGAATTTTTGAGTTTGGCCCAGAAATGTTGACAGCATTGTGTGCGTTGATCAATTCTGAGCTCAGGGACATATATTTCATTTAGATTATAAGCGTTTGTTTTTCACAACTTCCAGCGTTTTAAAGAGCGCCGGGCCTTCAGTAGAGCGGCGAGGTGATAATTGCCCCTACATCATGTGGTTTACTGGCGCATATCTCGAAAAGTAGCAGGGAAAAGCAGCAAAGCACCTATATGGAACAAAAGATGAGTAATCAGAGGCTAGTATGAAATGTTCATTTTTAGCCGCTCAAAATAACGTCTTTATAAAAGTCTATTTAAAAAATTGGATATGATTTTAAATTACGTCTTGCAGCTGCTTGCAAACAGCTAGCTTATCCTTGCAGAAAAGCGATGCAATATGTCAGAATGATGTTGGCACAGTGAACAACAGTGCCCTGAACTAGTCTGACAGGAAATTTCGTTCAAAACGACGATTGGTCAACTAATAAATTACGACTAAAGTTCATCATTAAAATCGGTAAATGTGGTGGCCTATAGAGAGTCTAAATTGTCTTGTGTTTGGTGACAACTGACGACCTCAATTTTGACCTTAGGGCAAAACTAGCATCGGAATCGTATTCTTCGATCAATTTGGGATTAAATGATACCTATTTTGTTCATATTGCGGACAGTCAGTTTGGGGGAATTTCTAGCGCTTTTTCAGGCTGCCGGCCTACAGTGCACCGGGCCGGAGCCCGGCGGCCCCCTGCAGCCGTCCGCCGGGAGCCCCCCCCCCCCCCGGGGGGCCCCCTCTGGTCCTCACGGCGTCCGCCGGGAGTCCTCCCCGTGGGCTGTGCTAATTAGCGGTCACCAGAGCCACCCCCGGGGACGTGTCCGGCGGCGGCGGCGGCGCGGATGAGCCGAAACTGACGCGCCGCGGCGTGTGTGACGCTCATTGGCGTTGAGCGGCGCTAATTGGCGCCCTCCGATGGGCGGGCGACGGACTGCGCTGGGAGGCGTAGACGGACTGTGCTGGGAGGCGTAACGGACTGCGCTGGGAGGCGTAACGGAATGGACTGTGGGTCGGACCGGACTGGACCGACTGCCGGGGTGTCCGCCGGTTACATAAGGGGAGGCCAGTTCCCCGCCGGTTACATAAGGGGAGGCCAGTTCCCCGCCGGTTTTATATGCCTGGAGGTCAGCTCAACGCCGGTCCCACACCGGGAGGTCAGCTCCTCCACGCCGGTCCCATACCTGGAGGTCAGCTCCCCGCCGATGATATAAGGGGAGGTCACCTCCCCGCCGGTTATATACCTGGAGGTCAGCTCCCTCTGCGCCGGCTACATACCGAGACGTCGGCTGGACCTCGGCCCAGAGGAGAGCTGCTAATCAAAGCTGCTAATGGACGAGCCGGGCCTGGGGCTGCGCTTTGAAGCCGGCAGCAGCGCCGGGACGCTGAACTAATCAGGGAGTGAAGACGGCCCAGGTGTCTGATTATAATCACCCACCGGTGAATGGGGCGAGGCGGGGTCGGGAGCTTCGTCCGTGGCGCACGGACGTCAATCTCCAAAATGGATTTATAGGGCTTAACGAGTAATTTTATAAAACCAAAATCATTCGTTCTATTCAGCGCCCGACGCCGTAATGTTAGAAGGTCAGGATTATTGGTGTTGCCCGACACCCATGTCGCGGTCTCATTCGCAGCGGCCCAGCTCAGCGCGGCAGCCGGACCATAGCGGCCCACTCGGCGCCGGGGCTATATCTGCATCCTGGCCCATAGCTACTGGCTCAGCCGGTAGGGCTGAATCCCTGCTCGGCGCCCGGGACTCATAGCTACCCACTCGGCGCCCGGGACTCAGCCACCCACTCGGCGCCGGGGACCCATATAGCTACCCACTCGGCGCCCGGGACTCAGCCACCCACTCGGCGCCCGGGACTCATAGCTACCCACTCGGCGCCGGGGCTAAATCCCCGTAGCATCTCAGTAGCAGTGTCAACTAAGCGAAAATGTCCGGTGTCCAGGGGTTGTCTCGCCGCGATCGTAACGACGATCCGTAATCGCCTTCGGCACCTGGCTAGTTGTGTGTAGCGCTAATCACTAATCGCCTTCGGTACCGGACGGGTAAAGGGGTCCCCAATCGTTGGTTATGTGTAACGATAATGACTATTCCTAATCGTCTTCGGTAGCTGGTGGGCCGTGCTTTCTCATTGTTCGCCGTCAGTTCGGACAAATACCGGTGTCATATTCATTAGCATGATGTGTGTACAACCGCCGTGTGGCGTGCGACGCCGGGGGGCCTTCGAGCACTTTACATAATCAATGCGCCGCGGGGAGAACGGACCTCAGCGCGGACACATTGGTGTTCGCATTGCACAGTGCAGGCCGTGCGCCTTCAGTTTCAGGATCAGTTTCGTCATGTTGGCATTATAGTCGCTAGGCCACAGATGTGGGGGCCCAGGGAGGCAGGTGTCTGTTTTGGCTGGGACAATGACTTGAGTGGAGTTTTGGGTCGGCGGAGTATTGTTTTATATCTACTTCCTGGCGGCAAAGTTGACAGATACTGGGCCATTCGTTTGGAGCAGGGGGTCATTCTACCCTGGCTGAGACAGGCGTCCAGGAGCACATCTGTGAGATATTCTCTGTGTACCTGACCTGGTGTACCGGCAGGATCACATCCAGGAGGTGTATACCTGACCGGACCGGACCTGACTCGACGTGTCTACAGGATCACATCCAGGAGATCTTCTCGGTGTATCTGACCGGACCTGACCCGACCTGACCTGGTGCACCGGCAGGATCACATCCAGGAGATGCCTATTATCGGCGTATGTGACCTGACCTGACCCGACCTGACCTGACCTGACGTGTCTACAGGATCACGTCCAGGAGATATTCTCGGTGTACGGTCCGGTGAAGCTGGTGGACCTGCCGTCGAAGCGGTTCCACTCGGACCTGAACCGCGGCTACTGCTATGTGGAGTACGAGACTGCCGAGGCCGCCGAGTCGGCCATGAAACACATGGACGGCGGACAGGTACGGCGCCCAGAGGGACGGGCGGGAGGGGGCAGGGAGTGGGGCGGGACGGACAGGTACGGCGCCCAGAGGGACGGGCGGGAGGGGCAGGGAGGGGGGCTGGCGGGGCGGGCGAGAGGGGGCAGACGGGGCGGGCGGGCGGGAGCAGACGGGGCGGGCGGAGAGGGGACGGGGCAGCGGGCAGGGAGGGATGGCGGGTGGTGGGATTGAATAGAAGAGTCATCCCGTGTCTGACTGCCTCTGTCAGTGAATGCTCGCACCTGCCTGTATCTGCCGTCTCTGCCGTCTCTGCCGCGTCTGACCGCCGTCTCTGCCCCGGCGTGTGTGTGCCCAGATTGACGGCCAAGAGGTGACGTGCGCGCCGGTGCTGCTGCCGCGCCCGCGGCCCCGCCGCTCACCGCCGCCCATAATGCGCCGCCCGCTGCCGCCCCGGTACAGCAACCTGCCCAGGTGAGAGCGGGGAGAGAGAGGGAGAGCGGAGAAAGAGAGAGAGAGAGAGAGAGAGAGAGAGAGAGAGAGAAAGAGAGAGAGAGAGAGAGAGAGAGAGAGAGAGAGAGAGAGAGAGAGAGAGAGAGAGAGAGAGAGAGAGAGAGAGAGAGAGAGAGAGAGAGAGAGAGACGATAATGCGCCGAAAGAGAGTGCAGCTTTTGTAAAACGTGACACCCTTACGCCCTGTCAGCCGCTGCTGCTGCAGTGCTGACTGCTGGCCCCGCAGGTCCTTCCTCAAAGGGGCTCGGTAGACGGCTCGGGTGGTTGGACGGATCGGCTCCGTGGCGGCACGGGCGGTTGGACGGATCGGCTCCGTGGCGGCACGGGCGGTTGGACGGATCGGCTCCGTGGCGGCTTGGGCGGCCACGGTGACCGTGTTTAAGGTGTATACTCCTCGGGCTGTTCTGGGCACCAACGGGCTTACCAATTGTTGCAAGTAACCACAATTTGATAGAGAACCAAAACGGGTCGGTACCTAAGTTATGTATAATAGTTGAAAAACTTGGCTTGATGCAACGATAAATTTATCTTTCCTGTTTTTTTTTCACTGGGAGTCTCAAAGCGTCTAGTGAGTCTGTTGTTACTTTTTTCACTGGGAGTCTCAAAGCGTCTAGGGAGTCCGTTGGGACTTAATTCGACTTGCGACAGTGCAGTTCGGACCGTCCCCCGGCGCCTCTCAGTCTCGGCCCTCTGTCACACCGAGTCAGTCCCGACTCCCGCGCCGCCGTGTGTCTGAGCCGCGCCGCGTCTGCCGCAGGTACCGGCGCCGCTCACCGCCGCCGATGCGCCGCCGCTCGCCGCCGCCGCCGCCGCGCCGGCGCCGCTCGCGGACGCGCTCACGCAGCCCGCGCCGCCGCCGGCAGCCGAGCCGCAGTCGCAGCCGCAGCCGCAGCCGCTCCAGTTCGGCCTCCAGCCGCTAGGGGCGCCGCGGTCGCCCAGGGTACCGGGGCTGGGTGGACGCCGGGAGCTGCTCTCCGCCGGCCCGGACTGTACCGGCTGGACAGTGGGCAGCGGACCCGCTGCCACGGACCGCCGGCCGCCGGCTGGTTCGCCCGCCTGCCGATAGGCGGCGGACGGTTCCGCAGACTGTCACCAGATGGCAGGAGTGGTGGTGCGCAGTGGCTGCCCGCGCGGTTCGAGTGCAGAATGCGTGGGCTCGTCGACTGGGTTTGTCACATGATGGGTGGAGCCTCTGTGCTTGTGCTCTGGTGGGGAGGCACTCATTAGTAAAATCAGAAAGTTCTGGATTCATTAGCCCTTGTCCCATTTGCACGAATTGAAAGCGTGAATGAGTGTCCATCAGACCGTCGGGCCCATTTGCTGTCGCATGCCGTCGTCTGTAGGCAGTGTGGCGTCATCGCTGATCATCACCCCTAGTTTCAGCCACCAACATCCGTGCGTGTGTCTGTCTGTCTGTGTGGGAGCCAGAGAAGTCACCTCTCCATCCCAGCGAGGGCCCCGTCCGCCATTTCGGAACAAAGTCGGGGACCCGCTCTGGAATCATTTCAGCGCGTGTGTGTGTTTGTGTGTCTCTTCTGTCAATACACTGGATTCGGCCGCCAGCCTGTGCGATTCTCTGAGGCGGGATTATTGGTTTGGCAGACCAAAGCAGCGCTCACCTGTCTGTGATCGGCACTGAACAGCGGTGTCCGTCGCTGGACCCTGCTATAATCGGATGGCCAGCCACCAAATCATCCGACTCCCAGGGACCTGTGTGGACCGATAGTTTCGGTTCTACGGCCGAGGCTGGTTGTTTTTCGTCGCTGCTCGGAACGCGATACCGCTCTGATTCGAGCCGGATCATTTGGCACTCTGTTTTATATTCGAGCTGGTCCGGTCGTTAGGGTCGGTTTGGACGCGTTACCAGCGGCGCGACTCTCCGGCGCTCGGCGGTATCATCCCCGCAGCTACCGGCGGTATCCACTGGTGGAACTGACAGTGGCACGTCACCGAGGGTGGCCAGCTACTCCCGGCCTCCGTTCATCTGACCCCCCACCGTCACCCTGGGTCGCCAGACGCCAGCTACTCCCGGCCTCCGTCCATCTGACCCCCCACCGTCACCCTGGGTCGCCAGACGCCAGCTACTCCCGGCCTCCGTCCATCTGACCCCACCGTCACCCTGGGTCGCCAGACGCCAGCTGCTCCCGGCCTCCGTCCATCTGACCCCACCGTCACCGTGGGTCGCCAGACGCCAGCTGCTCCCGGCCTCCGTCCATCTGACCCCACCGTCACCCTGGGTCGCCAGACGCCAGCTACTCCCGGCCTCCGTCCATCTGACCCCCACCGTCACCCTGGGTCGCCAGACGCCAGCTGCTCCCGGCCTCCGTCCATCTGACCCCCCACCGTCACCGTAGCTACTCCCGGCCTCCGTCCATCTGACCCCACCGTCACCGTGGGTCGCCAGACGCCAGCTACTCCCGGCCTCCGTCCATCTGACCCCACCGTCACCCTGGGTCGCCAGACGCCAGCTGCTCCCGGCCTCCGTCCATCTGACCCCCACCGTCACCCTGGGTTGCCAGACGCCAGCGATTGCCGGCCTCCGTGGTCCATTCGGCCCCACTCCGTCCCACCAGAGCCAGAGTCTACCGGTCCCTGACTCCTGCAGAGAGGCCCTCGAGAATAACCCGCGCCGGTGGGGGGACGTTTTACGTCCCTCCATCTAATCAAGTTCTTTTGGCACACCTTGGGGTTCATCTCTTCATAGACAGGGCATTCAAAGTCGGGTCACCAGTCAAGGTCACCAGTCAGGAAAACTAAGATGCTCGCCGCAGCTACACCAACTGAACGATTGTTATGAAACCGGTGATTTATCAGGGTGCACTTATTTTCAGGTTCAGGTCAAAATTCAGCTATAAGATCCGTATCCCGTATCCGGAGCGTCTCGTCAGCAGCGTTCGTGGCCTACCGCCTCGCCTGTGTCGATACGGCCGCTGGTTCTCTGGCCAGTGGCCACCGGCCGGGGCCGTTCAGCGACCCCCCCCCCCCCCCCCCAGCGAGTGGTGGGTGGCAATATACCTACTCCAGCTACTGGCTGAGAAGACGCTGCCGCGGATAGGTAGGGGAGAGCGGGGCCAGTTGAACCACTTTTTGTATATTGACATGCACAGCGAGATCTAGTTGTCATATCGAAAAATGCACAATGCTAAGTATAATGATGAAAGAAAACCGAAGCCTCATAATAATGAATGTATTCTAAATCTCTTTCTCTCGGTCATAATTTAGAATACATTCATTATTATGAGGCTTCGGTTTTCTTTCATCATTATACTTATCATCATGAGCCTCAAACAAGCGCTTTCTCATATTAATGCACAATGCCATGAAAAAATATGCTCTTTTGGCTTTATTTTAAGATATGTAAAATTATGTTTCAAACTTATTTTGCTGCCAAACGCATGCTTATAAAACAGCTCTACGCCCGTTTCAAATGACCCCGATGCGAGGGTCAATTGAACCAGCCCATGGGGTCAATTGAACCTATCCTTAACCCTATTCCTGGCGGGGGGGGCCTCAGGAGCCCCCCCTGAGGTTTTTTGGTTATATCTCCCAAACGCGTTGAGCTAGGAAGCTCAAATTTTCTGACTTTTCCTAAAAGGCTTCTACGCAACATGTCTGAAAATTTTGAGTTGATCTGACCTCAGGTCAGGTCACCAGAGGCGGTTTGGTGACGCTACCTCAGAAAAGTTTGCAATCACGCCAGAGCTAGAGTTTTTGACCGATCAATTTCTTCTCTTCAGGGTTTAGTTAGGGTACCAGTATGTGCAATTTGTATATCTCGGAATTTTGATATCGGTGACCTAAGGTCAGGTTAATTTCGCGACCTCCCCATTATAAGTCAATGGGGGAAAAATCAACTCCCTGTTTTTACCACTAAAACGGGTCGGAATGGCCCCATATACCATACATGACTTCATATACGATCAACCTTCACTACCTTGAGGTCTGTTTTGCTGTTGGGCAGCTGTGAGGTCATGTGACGTCATCAAAGGTCACCAAATGTTTTTGGCCAATAACTCCGTACAGGAACAAGATACAGACGCGTGGATGGTCTCATTGTGTTCAGCTCGTCAAGACGCATCGAATGATATACAT
The DNA here is from genome assembly GCF_019059575.1 of Amphibalanus amphitrite. Taxonomy (NCBI): domain Eukaryota; kingdom Metazoa; phylum Arthropoda; class Thecostraca; order Balanomorpha; family Balanidae; genus Amphibalanus; species Amphibalanus amphitrite. Next base: position 85,556 of record NW_024882179.1, read on the forward strand.
GATGACCTCGAGGTCACGTGACCTGAGGTCAACCTTTGACCTTGACCTTTCGAGGTCAACATATATATCATTCGATGCGGATTGACGAGAGAATCACGATGATGCCCTTAGTTTGTTCCTATCTTGACTAATTCGAAAGTTATTCGAGAAAAACTCTCTCCATATCTAGTGCCGCCATTTTGACTTTTTCGACCCCTGTGACGTCATCTTTGACCTGACCTGAAAATGACCTTTGTAAAAATTGTAGATCTTGGCCGTGCGTATCCGATGCCGTTTACCGCTTGTCGCTATCTTGCTTCGTTCTCGAGATCTCAGGGGGGGGGCCGAATCGGCCCCCCCCCCCCCGCCAGTTTCTTGTCCCGGCGGAGCCCGCCAGGAATAGGGTTAACAATGTGATGTTTTCCTCTTTAAGGCCACTTTCTTAAGGAGATATTTTGTCCGGTTTACTTTTCCAAATGGTACATTCAATAGGTCGTTGGAAAGCTAAAAGTGCAAAGTTCCTCATAATTGGTGACATAAAGCACATAGACTATGGTAAAATGGGCGGATGAGAAAAATTAGAAATATCTCAGGCTATAGTGTGCTTTCAAGCAAAAGGCTGGAGAAAAAGGAGTCAAAAATTGAGCTCTATTAAAGGAAAGGGGCCACCTTTAACATGGGGATTGAAACTGAGATAGCCATCTTGTAGCCCGTGTCCGAAAACTTAACTGTCTACCTCCTTACGGCCGATTTCGGCCTCCATTCGTAGTTATCGGCAATTTTAAAAGAAAATACGCCAGGAATGCGTCCTTATCCCAGGAATGCGTTCTTATCAGACAATACAGCCACCCGCGGCGAGGCTTTGGTTTTTTACCAATCAGCTCCAACCAGCTCAGCTTTAACCAATCAGCTTATCTGACACAATCCGACGAGTCTGTCTTCTGAACGCTGATTGGCTTGAGTGTGACGTCATCGCTATGCCATCATACAGTAGGTGCCGTAGAGAGTATCAACATAGTACCAATATGTTAAATAGTTTTAAATACTTTTTCGCGAATTGTGCACTTCTGGCACCAGTTTTAAAAAGAAAATAAAAAATAATAATGTCAAAATGAAAAACAACGATATCTTCATATTTCACGAAGGTGGCCCTTTTCCTTTAAACTACTATTTCAGTTTAAAAGCTCATTTCAAAGGTGGACTATTTCCTTTAATGTTTACAGCCCCTGAACAATAACCATTGCAAAGGTCACCGGGGTCAATTGAAACGGCCTGTGGCACTGTTTCAACTGACCCTCAGAAAAGCGTTTCAATTGACCCCATCCGCTCCCGCCATCTCGCACGCGCCGTAAAGCACATGTCAAACGAGCTGGAGGGACGGCATCATGCTGAATGAAGGGCCAAATAAGGTGTTATTCCGGAGCCAGGAGTTCTTCTTTCAGCAAACAAAGGTATATGAGATATCACAAAATATTCATAAAAACGATTTCTCCCAAACGCCCCTCAAAAACACAAAAACAATTGTCAAATCAAAATTACCGTCCGTTTGCCGCCCAAACGCCGTTGACAAAGGAAGTGATCGAGCGCGGATGCGCAGTGGTGTCGGCAACGCCATATGTTGCATATTGTTGAAAATAAAGCCATGTTTCATCTGACCCCGTGTTTCAACTGGCCCCGCTCTCCCCTACGGTTTAGGGGGAGCAGGGCGGTATGTGATGCATAAACTACAGCTGGGGCATTCCACGATAGATCGTACCAGGCCCGTCACCCTCATCTCTCAGATTTTAATGAAAATCGGTCCTAGGGGTAATCATAGGCCCTAAAGACGCCTGGCAAAATATCAGACTTCTCAGATCAAAACTTTTGGAGTTATATTGCATTACATTTTTTTAACTTCGGTTTGTAACGGTGAGTTTGATGGCCTATAACTCAAGAACGGATTAAGCAACCAACAAAAAGTAAACAACACTAAGCTTGCGATGAATCAAAAATTAATATTACTATTTAAAAATTCCAAAGAAAAAATTTCATTGTTTAGCAAAAACCTTAATCTTTTTTCATTTGCCTCTAATGACTTTTGGGACCAAAATTTTTCACATTTTTATTTTTTCAAAATAAACTTCATCTAATTGCAAATCGACATGCAAAAAATTAGAAAGGTGTTCTTTCTATAAGTTCCTCATTTTCCCGCAAACAAAAAGGGTTTCGGAGGGGTTGATACGACCCCAGCACGCCGTTTCGCTTCTAATAAAGCTAGAGCCTCGCGGAAAAAACGAGCGTGTGTGCCGTTACAAGTCGCAGCGATTGGTACCCGATTTTAAGGTCTCGGGCTAACCGGTAGCGTCTGAGGTCAGGTCAAGTGACTGAAGTTACGGGTTCGGTTTTTAGTAAATAACTTCGCAAAAAATGGCCGCAAAGCCGCGATTTTGACATCATTGTGTTCGTCTAGCTCAGGTGCATCGAATGGTATACTTTTTGCTAGGGTGAGGTCAACTTAAGTAGTTGACCTCGGGTCAAGGTCAGGTCAGAGCCCCTCAGGTCACGAAGCTGGGCAAAGGGTATCATATGACATATCATTCGATTCGGAAGGTCTTCCCGAGTCCATTGGTGGCTTTCCCGACTCTCTAGCTCCATTTGATCGGGAGTTATTGACGAAAAACTCGTACGACCCTAATGACGTCATAAATGACGTCACGCAAGGTTAACAATGCAAAAGTAAAGCATTGGACTTTGCAAGGAGTGCATGAAATCATGATACCATGTACGTGAAATAGTTTTAGATCATTCTCGGCGCCAAAATAACAGTTTTTATATTTTCCCATTGATTTATAGCAGTGATGTCACGTGACCGACCTGACCTCATGTAACCTTAAAAAATTCCCAGATATACAAGTTGTGAGACCTCTGGAGGACACCATGTATGCGTCCTGTAACTTTTATCTCGGACAGCTACGGTCATTGGCGTCCAAAACAATGTCAGAACCAAACAGCCTTTTTCACCCTCGCGCTAATAGGAAAGAGGGTTGAATTAACCCTCTTTTCACTTTTTTCAGATGACTCAGACTTAAATTGAAATTTCAGTAACCCGTGATGTCACTAGGCAGCTTTACCACGCCATTTGCAAGCTCCCCTCCCGAAATCACTATTCGAAACCGTTATCGTGACGTAAAATAAATACATTTATAGAAAGAACACCTCCCTAATTTTTTGCATACTTCTTAACAATGAGCCAAATATTCTTTTAAAGAAATAAAAATTCAAAAAAATTTGGTCCCAAAGTCCAAAAAATACAAATGAAAGAAAACTCGATATGTCATATATTAAAAATAGCGTATTTTTCGAAATTTCAAAAATACATATTAATCTCTGTTTCATTGCAAGTTCAATGTTATATAACATTTGGCATTTGAATAATCCGTCTTAGAGTTACAGCCCGCCAAACTTAGCGCTGCAAAGCAAGATCCAAAAAATGTTATACACCATAACTCAAAAAATACTGATCTGATAAGCCTGAAAATGTTACAGGTGGATTCAGAGTCTCTGATTACCCCTGAGACCAATTCTCGTCAAATTCCGAGAGATGAGGGTGTCAAATTGGAAAAAAGTGGTACGATCTATCGTGGAATGCCCCAGCTACTACTGCATAGCCCGCGCCCCGTAGGGCTACCGGCGGACCCTACCATCCGTAGGGGGGGGGGCCGTTTCGCCCCCCCCCCTAAGATCTCGGAAAGTTACCGGCCGATTTTCAAAATTCAAACGGCGTTCGATAGCCCCACCCGGGAACTACCTTGTGACCAAATTTCATTGACCTAGGTCAAACCGATGACGTCACAGGTCAGGTCAAAGGTCAGATTTTCACCGTTCACAGGCAATTCAAGAAATGTGCTGTGAAAGCGAGTAAATTGGTAATTTATTGAAAACCATCGATGGTACATTGCTCGTCAAACACATACTTTGCTATCTGAGGTCACTGATACCAGGTCAGGTCACAGCGAGGTCAGGTCACCGGGGGTCACAATATGAATGTGTCGTGTGATACATGTTTTATGGTCCATTTTACATGACAAATGCGATTATGTGGGTCAGGCAGCCTTTGGGGCCAGCCTAGGTCACGTTTTGGTGAAGGTCAGGTCAAGGTCAGGTCAAATTAGGTCAAATTTCAAACTTGATATTTTTGCATAAAATGGGCATCGCTTCGATGCAGCTCGTCTAGGGGAGTCTAATGGTGGTCTTCGTTTTGCTCTATGAGTTCTAGAATTGCCAAAAATTGAGTTTGAAAATTTGACGTCATCATTTTTGAACAGTTTTTTCGCTATAACTTGGCCAAAAAACGAGGTATCGATCTGAAATTTGGTATGTAGATAGAAGACGGTAGGCACTATCACATATATTCCGCTTTTTTCGAAACTCAAAAAACTTTTTGGATATTTTGGTAAATATATCCAAAAAAATTCTTTTTGATTTTTGGGGGCCAAAGCTCAAAAAATTTTAAAATTCGAGATAGCAGTTTTGTAGCCCTGTCCATTCTACACCTTTTATGTCTTGATCATTTTTCTGTATCTTCAAAGCTGTAGTCCTGACAGGTCTTCTCGCGAAGGTCTTTTTTCGGTCGAAAATGACAACATGACGTCACTCTGACATCATTTGTGGCCAACCTATCATAGCCTCTGGAAAAATTTTTGGTCACAATGTGTAAAATTGATGCCCGGAGGGGTCCTGAAAGTTTGGTGGCGATATCTCCAGCCGTTTAGGAGATATCGACCGAAAAGAACAGGGGGGGCGTTTCGGCCCCCCCCCTACGGGGCGCGGGATAGTCACCGTCGTGATGTCAGGAGCCGAGTGAGAGCAGGAACCCTCCCCGGGCGCGCCCCTACACCCCCTCCCCGGGCGCGCCCCTACACCCCCTCCCCGGCCGCCCCTACACCCCCCTCCCCGGCCGCCCCTACACCCCCTCCCCGGCCGCCCTTATACCCCTCCCCGGCCGCCCTTATACCCCCCTCCCCGGCCGCCCTTATACCCTCCCCGGGCGCGCCCCTACACCCCCTCCCCGGGCGCCCTTATACCCCTATACCCCGTCTCGATGTGTTGCGATCGGACCGTCGAACTGGCGGCGTAAAGGGGGCCTTACACAGAATATGCCGCAGTCCGTCCAAAAATACCTTCGGCCGCCACTGCAATAGGTGCTCAGTGCTTCTGTTGAACTTGAGTACATCGTCAACCGACCCCCAGCCTTCGACAGAGCAAACATTCGGCATGTTTAATGGCGAGTCAATAGTTCCCAGTTACACTGCGTCTTCCACTAAACATCACATCAAAGACGTCAAACACACAGAAACAGGCAGTAGGTATTCATGCATCAAAGAAATAACAGCGCCCACTGTGGTGGAGATAACAATGGAAACGCACACACCAAATGACCAAAAGAGTAGTCCGTAGTTGTATACTTTAGGGTGGCACTTAATTTCGACTTTTTTAATTTCGACCGGGACGGGTAGGCATATTGTTCTACCTCACGAAAAAAATGATCTGTATGAAATTTTATCAAGAAATATTTACCAGTATAGCGCCTTTTGGGGCGACTAACGGAGCGAGCGAGGGGGTGAGTCTTGCACGTGCGAAATTGCGAGGGGGTACCTCCAACTGACTTGTGCACGGCACCCTACTGACCGGTTTCTAGCGATGTGCCAAATTTGAGCACAATCGGCCCAGCCGTTCTCGAGATCTGGGAGCGGCACCCTGCACGTGCGCACGTGCAAAATGGGTCCCAACTGACTTTTGCACGGCACCCTACTAACTGGTCCCTAACCGTGTACCAAATTTGAGCGCCATCGGTCCAGCCGTTCTCGAGATCTGGAAACGACCCCTGCACGTGCGCACGTGCAGCAGCACCCCAGCTCTGGCACATGGATATGCAGTGCCTAGTGGGTGCCTACCTACATGCCAACTTTCAGCGCAATCGGCCAAGTAGTTACCGAGATATTGCAACAATTACAAAAGTGACACCTCTTCGTTTTGCACGTGGCACGTGCATAAGGGGTCACCCACATGCATCGGGAATAGTCCAATACTTGGTAGAAGGAATGAAGCTACCCTACAAAAATTACCGCATGTAAATCGGTCAAGTGGTTGCTGAGATATAAGCCTCGCAAAAGCGTCCGCACGGCCGGCCGGCCGGCCGGCCGGCCGGCCGGCCGGCCGCTCATACTCAGAAATTTCCGTTAATCTAAGGAAAGACTCCGCTCGCTTCGCTCGCTCCGTAATAATTAGAGGTAGCTCAATGGGGTCATACTTGGTACATATTGACAAAACGTATATTGTGAACGGGGATTCAGATGTGTGTCGCGCCTTTCCAAGCATTGTCATATTTGAGCCATAACACGTTTAAATGAATGATAGATGCCTTCCTATTTGTTCCATAACCACAGTGTTTCTCGCCGCAAACGCGCTGTGACGCAATGCGTGATTTAACTAATGGCCGTTAAGCGTAGTTAAAGGGACCCTCCCACCTTAACATTAGTTTGGAGTTGAGATAGCCAAGTTTGCGGCCAGGCTCAGAAACCACCATTTATCCTGGTCGCAACCCCCGCAGCTTTATGGTGTTCAAGAAATTTCTTCCCTTAACTTGCAGGGTGGGACCAGCGTGGTCCCTACTCCCTATCTCTTAACCATTACGGGAATCTGATGACGTCATCAGGCTTTCGAACGTCCGTTAAATGTTTGACTAAAACGTTTTGTAGCACGCGGTGGTATATGCTGCTTTGCGCACAACAAATGCCGCACTTTCAAATAAAGTCGCTAGGAACAGCGGAGATCCAAAAAGTAAACAAAAGTAAAAGTCTAATATCTTGAAAACCGGTGAATATTTTTCGATAAAATTTGGTAGATATTCGTTTTTGCTCTTTCTGAACCGAGCGACATCACTTTCATGCCAATTCATTAACTTTTTTGAAGGTGGGAGGGTCCCTTTAAGCTTATTTTGTTCGCTGACGGTAGCCCGCTGCCAGGCGTGCAGCTTCAGCTCTTCTCTCGTATCACGATGGTTGGGAAGGGTCACGAGACTGCTAGCACTTACCGGGGTTACATGAGCAAATATATGCGTATCAGGAATGGTTTTTCTTCGCTGAGTATTGTGATCCGTTTGTAATACGCATTTACTCTGCTCATGTATCCCCGGTCACTGATGCGCAGGGGGACACTGCCAGTGTACGGCCACAGGGCAGGTCTCCGTGTCTTCGTGATGTCAGGGAGAAGACGTGTACGTGCAAAAAGATAAGTTGTGTTTTGCTAAGCCATTTCAGAACATTTTTTCGCTAGTCTGGCTCAAATTGACAGGCCGCAGCGAACGCTGTTCTAGAATCCCTCGATGAGTGAGAGTTGAAGGATTGAGTGAAAGCGCTCAGTTTTGGCACAACTGCATCGAACACCGGTCTCAATGCAGGAGCCTACACGATCATCGAGCAGCGGCTCGAGGAGGACTTGCTCCACCTGACTTGCCACGACATTTACGAGTTTGTTCTATAAAGACATTTTCAGCCTGCCTCGGCCCGTCCAGCGGCCCGGACGTTGTTTTGTTTAAGCGCTTCCATAAAAAGTGGGCGTCTAGAAATTAGAATTAGATGGAACGAAGCCATAAACCTTCAAAACCTGTGACATGTCCCACCTCCACAACCCGCGTGATGCTCTTGCACAGTTCCGTCGTATATTCTTGACCGCCAGCAGTCACCCGACAACCGTGAGATGCTGGAGCTGGCTATCACTGTCCTCGATGGTGCTCCGAAACGAGGTATGAAGATCGCTCGCCCCGATATGCTCCGTGTGTGCTGGTTGACCAATGCCATTTACGCTATGTGAAGCTTTACCTCTTCCGAGCACAATACCGGCTCACTACGTCTAAGAAGAGCCTCCAGCGAATCGTGACCTTTGTGGTAACAACGTAGTTTTCGGCTCGATTCAATGCACCGCTTCTGGCGTCTGCACCAGCGCAAGATCTCGACTTCCTCAAGTCCTCCTGGAGTACGAATTGGACGAATTGGTGTTCGAATTGGTGTCCAAGGCGACAGGCATTGCCTTCAGCCGTCACCTTTGGTATCTAAATGAGAGGCTGGTCGCCCTCACCTTATAATGAAGGAGATTACGATCGCTGCTACTAAACGTGAGATGGCTGCATCTTTACGAGAGAAGGAGAGGGCCGAAGACCCCTCCCCCCCCCCGTCGAGCCCACGTTGAACTTACTATAGCTTCAAGCTCTAGCAAGTCCACCGCAGACTTCGTCATACCACAACTGGCTTCACAAGCTTCTTCAGCATCCTCGGTATGGACACGACTTCCTCTTGAAGTATCCGATTCTTTGGGAGGTCAAGCCATTCTACAACGCCGCCATGCGCTACATGAGGTCTCTTCATGCCTCTACGACTTCGCGGAGCGAGGCATTTTGTTGATGGCCAGGAAATCGATCTGACCCCCCACGAAGGATAAAGACTAACAGCAGCTCCTCTTGTAGGTCGTCGAGGAGCAAAGACGCAAACATTCTGACATACGCAAGGCGATCGTAACTTCTAAGTACGCAAGACTAGCCGACGAATGATGTGTAGAAGTGTTGGCTGATTTCGGATGATACCGCTTTCTCTTTTCATGGAGTTATGCAGTAAGTTATGCATACCTTCAAAAGAATTATGTACCTCATATGTACCTATATATCTGAGCTTTAGGTGCTGAAACGTTTCAATAAAGTCTTGGCAACGTCCAATGTCATTGTGAACATCAGAAATACGCGTGGAAATTAAAATTTCGGCAAAGTTCTGTTTTTCACAAAAATGTGAAATTTGACCTGGTTGAGCTACCTCTAAATAAACATATTTTCCAAAAATATTTTACACGCAACGTTTTCTCGGGTGGTAGAACAGATTGGCTGCCCGTCCCGTTGAAAATTCTCAAAACGAAATTTTAGCCCCGTTTTAGTGCCACCCTAGTATACTTACAATCCTCTTATCAACAAAACTGGTTTTGGCGGTGGCGGCGGTGGCTGTGGGCGTCCTCGGAGCACATAATTACCGGAGCTCAGCAGGCGGAGCTCAGCGGACGGTCACCGGAGCTCAGCGGACGGTTACCGGAGCTCAGCGGACGGTTACCGTCTGTCGATCTGTCAGCGGACGCCGGACGGTCACCGGAGCTCAGCGGACAGTCACCGGAGCTCAGTGGACGGCTACCGAAGCTCAGCGGACGGAGCTCCGGAGCTCAGCGGACGGTTACCGGAGCTCAGCGGACGGCTACCGGAGCTCAGGGGACGGTTACCGGAGCTCAGCGGGGACGGTTACCGGAGCTCAGCGGACGGAGCTCCGGAGGCGGACGGTTACCGGAGCTCGGCGGACGGAGCTCCGGAGCTCAGAGGACGGTCACCGGAGCTCAGCGGACGGTTACCGGAGCTCAGCACCGTAACTCATCAGCAGACGGTAACCGTCTGTCAGCAGTCACCGGAGGCCGGCGAACGGAACCCAACAGACAGAGCCCCTCAGAGAACGGAGCCCCTCAGACGGTGGGAGGCCCTCCCCTGAGGCGCGGCGCGGCGGTCGGAGGAGAGAGGAGCGCGGCGGCGGGAGACCGTCCTCTGAGGGGCGGCGCGGTGGTCGGAGGAGAGAGCATCGCGCGGCGGCGGGAGTTCGGCGGGCCGTCGGAGGCAGCTCAGTCCGGCGCCGGCCGCCGTCCGGTGAGCAGCACCGCCGGCCGCGCCGACCGGTGGACCCAGCCAGGTCTCCGGCTGACCGGATAGGGTGACCTCAGCACCTGACCGGACAGGGTGACCTCAGCACCTGACCTCACCAGCTGACCGGACAGGGTGACCTCAGCACCTGACCGGACAGGGTGACCTCAGCACCTGACCTCACCAGCTGACCGGACAGGGTGACCTCAGCACCTGACCTCACCAGCTGACCGGACAGGGTGACCTCAGCACCTGACCTCACCAGCTGACCGGACAGGGTGACCTCAGCACCTGACCTGACCGGCTGACCTCAGCACCTGACCTGACCGGACAGGGTGACCTCTGCACCTGACCTGACCGGACAGGGTGACCTCAGCAGCTGACCTGACCGGCTGACCTCTGCACCTGACGGAGCCGGCCCGGAAGGACGCGCCAGCTGAGCTGTGTACCTGTGGAAAGGCAGCAAAGGACCGGCGCCCGAGAAGGACTGGTGATGTAGCGCGGCTTGTTTGGGGAGTGTTTGACACCTTCTACTGGACACTGGAGAAGGGGCTAATCTGTCGAAATCAATCACCCGAGATCGAACATGATGGAACTGCTGTGGCCGTGGAAACGGCCAACGTTCAACATCAACTTCTTCAACAACATGAAGACGCACAATGGAAACAAAGGTGGGTGTTAGTCGGCTACCGGTTCGTACAGCCAGCTACCGATCCGTACAGTCAGCTAATCGTCCATGCAGTCAGGTACCAATCCGTACAGTCAGCTACCCGTACCGTCAGCTACCGGTCCGTACAGTCAGCTATCCGTCCGTACTGTCAGCTCAGCTATACGTAGAGTCGGCTACCCGTACTGTCAGCTACCCGTACAGCCAGCTACCAGTCCGTACAGTCAGCTACCCGTACAGTCAGCCACCCGTCACTCAGCTACCGATCCGTATAGTTAGGTACGGGTCCGTGAATTGGACTGGGCAGACCAGCCCTGGACCACCGACTCGCCGCCGTCTGCTCTACCTAGATCCATTTCAGAAACCTGGCTCTGCATTAAAAACCGTTTTTTATATAGGGCTAGGTAGGTCATTGGCCCATGGATAGGTATATTGCACAGTACCTACGCTTTCCAAAACTTTGTTTATTGATGAACGAGGTGAGATGGAATTATTATTTGAGAGCTAAAATAATTACCTATTGTCATGTACCTATTGAACTCGCTTAAAAGATAAAACGTATCGGTATATCTTGTAAAGTGGTGCCATTCGTTTATCGGTTTGCCTGGTGCTAAATAGGTATTACTTAGCACCTAATTAGAGTGGTACCAGAGGGTCACTTAGTGTGACCCCGTGGTATCGACCTGGTCAAACCCTGCAGTGACTGTCGAGGGCTGGTATACCCCTGATAATTTTCTCTCTTAGTGTATTCAGTACCTAATTGTAAGCCTCAACCAAATTCAGTGCATACGTGCATACATGTACTCAAAGTCAAGTCATATTGTCAACTACGACCGAAGTGGGTGCTGTGCTCTGGGCCTGGTGCTCCGTTATGCATCCATTAGTGTTCATTGGCCCGCTATTAATCCCGTGTGCCGCCGCTGGGGCGGACGGCCGGTGTCCTCCGAGTGATGCACGGCCGGGACAGCCGAGTGTCCTCCGAGTGATGCACGGCAGACGCCGAGTGTCCTCCGAGTGATGCACGGCCGGGACGCCGAGTGTCCTCCGAGTGAGGCACCCCCCCCCCCCCCCGGACAGCCGCGGACGGAGAGTCCTCCGACTGGCACGGCGGCACAGCCCACACCAGTCGGATAGGTGCCCGATTGAGACAGCAAGATAGTGTGACAAGTGGCTAACTTGTTGTCTTGGTGTGACGACAGCCAAGTGCACCTATTCATTATGGCTACCTATTATTTGTCTCGGCTGTTGAGGCCCAGTTTTCCAGGGCGGGAGCCGCTGTAGGACTATAGCGGTTTCCCGGCTGTTTCTGTATGTTTCCCGGGTGCGGGTGGCGTCCTAAACACCTCCCCAATGGAATCCACCTTTCACCAGCGCGGCGCCTAACCGACTCCGCGGTGCGCAGCGGTGCAGAGAAAGATCATCGATCATGGCTGTGAACAAAAGACGCGCGAGGATAAAAACACTGAGATTGGTGGTATGGAACCGATCATAATTCACTCTGGCAAGTGGCAAACAAACTGCACATGACGGGTACCTATAAAGGACATGAAATAAACTGTAAACCTCTGGTCTGGCCTCTGGGCACGACCTAAGTCCACTAAAAGGCCATACCAGGGTTAGCATTAGATTCGGTAAAAGCCAGCCGATGGAATGTAAAGCAGGTATACCTAACATTATTGCACATATATAGGTGCCTGAGGCTTTTATTCAGGTAAGAAGGAGGATTGGAAAATGAACTGAATAAAGCAGGCTAGAGTGAAGACTAACAAGCAATCCCAGCCCGAGTAGGCGCGATTCGGTTTGCAGAGGATTGTCAATCGTCGGCTCTAAATTGGTGATGGACACTGCTAGGATGAAATGCTCCAAAAAAAACTACTCAGTCTCAATTTTTAAAACTCATCTGTTTCTGCTTCGCTATGCTTTGCTGTGCAGGAATTTTTTCTTCTTCTTTGAAAGGGTGTAAAGTTTCCGTCTTTGCAAGAAAACGACAAGACTTCGTTGATTGCGAACCCTGCTAGCCTTCGCCCTGGTGGGGGGGGGGCCATTTTGGCCCCCCCCCTGTGGTTTTTCAGCGATAACTCAGAAACCACTTGAGTTAGCGCCCTGAAACTTTGTATAGCTGTTTATTCAACATTTTTACATCATGTCCTTTTTTGGGGGGTTCGGGTCAGGTCAGGTCAGGTCACAAGGTCACCAAAACTGACACCACCTCTAAAAAAGTTCAAAGCTCTCTCAAAGGCACAGCTTTTATCCGATCGATGTAAAATTTACAGTACTTGAAGATGTCACCCAGCTCTACAAAATGGCTATCTCGGATTTTTTATAAATGTGACCTAAGGTCAGGTCAGGTCATCGCTGCTCCCCATTATAAGTCAATGGGAGAATCGAAAAGTAGTTGTTTTTCAGCTAAATCGGGCGTGATTGTTCCTATATTTCGTTATTGAAGTGTCTTGGGTCAGCAAATCACAGCCCATGTGAAACCATTTGCTTGTGACCTCGCTGAGGTCACGCTAGGTCATCTCCCTGGTCACCAGAGGTCACCAGCGGTTTTTCTGCACTTACTTGTTATTGAATAGAGATAAAGACTCCGTTCGACGTTTATCGTGTTTGTCTCGTCAATGCGGATCGAATGATATGCAGCATGACCTATTTCGGTAAGGTCATGACCTTGACCTGAGGTCAAATTTTCAAAATGACCTTTCGAGGTCAAACTATATATCATTCGACGCGTCTCGACGAGCCAAGCACGATGGTGCATGAATCGTTTCTCTATTTTCTCGTGAATGCATGCTATAGTTAAAAACATTTTCAAAGAAATTTGCCAAGTTGACCTTGCATGACCTCTGTAGGCCAAACCGTTGAGCTGAGGTCAAATCTGACGAACCTTGGCGAAAGAGCTTGAAAAGAGCTATCGATTGCTTTTTTCCGCGGCTCTCTAGCTCTTCTAGTTTCCGAGCTACAGCGGAATATGTCCGGCAACACCGAAAACACTGAAATTTGACCTATGATGACCTCTAGCGACCTCAATATTGACCTTAGCGAAAAATGACCGAAATACTTTCGAACGAACTTGTTATGGGCTTTCGTTTGCTTTTTTCCGCGTCTTCCTAGCCCTCTTCGTTTTCGAGTTAGACGGGGGGGGTCATTTTGGCCCCCCCCCCCACCAGGGCGAAGGTGGCTCAGACCCACACCAGGGCGCGGGCTAGAAGCACAAAGTCAACCCCTCACCCTGATCCGGCGATGCTGACTGCTAAGCAGAACAGATCAATTGGGGCAGCGCCCGGGAGGCGCCCGCCGCGCGGCGCGGCGAACCTGCCGGGTAGGCTGTGCCGGAGAGCAGCCCGGTAGTGCGGCACAGTCTACCCTCTCAGTGACGGATGGCCGACAGCCAGCCGCCCGCTGCTGAACTGTCGGCGGCGTTCTCCTCCCCAAAAACCCGTCGGTGCAGTGTCCAATTACCATCGCTCCTCGAAACGTTAATGGAGCTTCAAAAATAGTACCCGTTAGAGTAAAACGAAATCAGTTCATTGTTTTACAAATGGGGAGAAAATTGAAAGCGCCAGATTCTATGGCCTTCGAATATCAAAGCCAACTCGTCTTTGACAAATCCACGAGGACCATTCCATTCGCCGGCAGCCAATTAATGGAGAAATTCTTATCAGGAGACAGCTAAAAGCTGCTGGTGGCGGTTTTCAGCGCCCCTCCATCCGCGGGGCTTCAGCAGCTCCAACTGGGAAATATTGGACTCCTGGAGGGTAGAGCCACCCTGCAGATTAAATCCTATCAAAGCGCGCCTGGCTTTTGGAGAGAGCCCTCGGTGCCGAGTGGGGTTCGGAGCGGAGACTCGGGGGCGTCGTCAGGCTTGTGCGTCAGGTGTTTTGCTAGTCTCGATCCAAATGCCTGCTCACACGTCACAACGGAGATTTGCAGCATCTACATACATACATACACTGAAAACAATTCAACCCGCGGATTGCGAGTTGGCCCGGGTATCGCGGGTATTTTGAAGAAATTACCCGCTCTGCGCGAGTTTTTGCTGCCGGGTAGGCTGACTACCCGTTTAGCTTCCCGCGTTTCGCAGAGCATCCCGTTATCATCGTAGCTTTCACCCGCTTCACGGGTGTCAACGCCCGCTATACTCGGGTAAAACAGCAACCCGTCATGCGCGGATACATGAAACCTCCTCTGGCGGGGTCAATCACTCGTCCGCAGCGGGTTGTGGCCGCAGGCGTTACTCGCGCCCACGGAGTAAGCGCATCACGCAGGTTTTGCATCGTGTAACTCGCTGCGCCAAGGTAGGTGACATGCTATACGCAGGTTGCCTTGATCACGCATGTGTCATGGCAGATATCCCACTGATGCACGGCATTGGTTTTGAAATTAATACTTTTGACTTCGACGCTCAAACGAGTGTTGAAATGTGACGCGCCACAATAGTCGCTTTTCGGCTCGGCTGCGTGCTTGTGCAGGCCTTGTGCAGGGGTAAGAGATGTGCAAGGCAATTGTAATCGTAACTGTAACAGCTGTGGGCATGGGTGTCGATTTGTATACCTTTGGGGGTGCTGCAGCACCCCCAATGCTCAAATGAGCACCCCCAATGGTTTTCCGGGCACCCCCAATGGTTTTGTCCCTCAATAACTCCCACTAACTCTGATTGAGGAAAATAATTGTTCTGCAGTAGTTCACTACTAAAAATAAAACAATTACGCAATTTACAAGGCATGAAATAAAGATGTAAAGAAAAGAAAAGTTAGATTTAAGAAGAAGGGCGAAAAAAAGACGTTAAGTTGCAAAGATGGTGTGGGTCCGTCGTACACGGGTGTCGGACCCTTAGAGCTGCTGGCGCGTACCCTTTACAAGCCGGCAGGGGGCTCCAGTGACCGGCGACGGGCCCTCAGAGGCCGGCAAAGGGTCATCAGAGGCCGGTGGTACCTTCAGAAACCCTGTGGGGTCATCTTTAGAGACCGGAACGGGCTCAGGCGCTGATGGGGCCCTCAGAGTCGCCGGTGTGGTGTGGGGCCTTCAAATGTCACCGGTGGCAGGGTGGCCGTCACATGCGCACTTGTGGGGCCTTCAGAAGCTACGATGTTGGGCCCTCAGAGCCGCCGATATAGGGCCTTAAGAGGCACTAGTGTGGGGCCCTCAGATATGGCAATGTGGGGCCCTCGGACTGGAGGCGCCGGTGTGGGGGCTCTCAGAGACACTGGTTTAGGGCCATCACAGGCGCGCGTTGGGCCCTCAGAACTGCTGTTACGGAACGGATCCTTCATAGGCCGACAAGAAGATATCAAGAGGTCACCGGTGCCTTCAGGAGCCTTGTGGGGTTCTCAGAGACTGGCATGGTGCGCTCAGACGCCGCTGGGACCCTCCGTGTCACCTGTGTGGGGCCGTCAGGGTCGCTGGTAACTGTCAAGGGCCCTCAGAACCGCCCATGTAGGGTTTTTAAAGGCATTGGTATAGGGCCTCAGAGTTAGGGGTGTGGGGCCCTCAGAGACGCCGGTGTGGCGCTCAGGGGCGCCGGTGAGGGCCCTCACAGTCGCCGTTATAGGGGCCCTCTTAGAAATGGGTGTGGGGCCATTACAGGCGGGTGTGCAGCTCCTAGAGCTGGCCCCCTAGAGGCCGGTTAAGACCCCCAGAGGCCGGCAAGTGGCCCTCAGAGGCTGGCTTGGGGCCCTTATGGAGATCTTAATGTTAGTACTTGTGGGCCCATGAGGTGTTCTTACTAGCCCTGTGGGGCCCTTCTGAGTCCAAATATAGCCAACGTGGACCCTCAGTGGCCAATTGGCGCCGCAGTGCCCCTCAGGCCCGAATAATCCGATGGGCCCCTGAACCTGATGGGGCGGGGGGAGGGGGGGGGGGGCTCACGGGCCCACCTGGCTACGCCACTGAGGAAAATCGTAAACCCATAAATATCGAAATGCAATCACCTGTTATTTTTTTCAGCGATTATTGTGATCGTCTGATAAACGCCAGAGCCTCGTAGCTATACCGTTGCCTCCCGCGCAATGTCCGCCCCTGCGGACCGCAGGGGCTGCTGCACCGGTGCTAATCGCGGTCATCGGTTTCTGTCACCTTATTACAGAGGTGCCGGGGCTGCTGCCGAGCTGCCGGCAAATGTACGCGTTTTTTTCCGGAAAGATGTTTATGTAATGAGGTAGCCAAGTACTAGGACGAGCAGAATGATTTTGAAGAACGTTCATTGTTCAACCTTTGGGAAATATTTATTA
Organism: Amphibalanus amphitrite; assembly: GCF_019059575.1. Lineage (NCBI taxonomy): Eukaryota > Metazoa > Arthropoda > Thecostraca > Balanomorpha > Balanidae > Amphibalanus > Amphibalanus amphitrite. The sequence continues at coordinate 102,126 of NW_024882179.1, forward strand.
GTGGAAATCCCGGGATTATCAGTACCTTATGGGGATACACAACCATGCCTTGTAGATACGGTTGTGCCCCATGGCAAAGCTACAATCTTTCACCCGGTGCAGGGGTTGAGCACCCCCAACCATTTTGAAAAATCGACACCCCTGGCTGTGGGGCTGCGTTCTGTGAGTTAGGAGGGTACTTAACGGGCTTGGGACATTTGAATCATTGTTTGGATGACGTCACGTCTTGGCCGGCAGAATATTTCGCTGGAACGCTCAGCAGAATAGGTATTCTGCAGTCCGCGAATCTGGCGCATTGTGGTGAAGTTTGCAGACCGTTCTTAGCACATTTTATTGGTAAAAATAAGCCTGGATAAATAAATCTTTCCCGATGCAAATGAAATATTTGTCCAAACTATTCCTTAATATTTAAAACACTATAGGCGGATTCATGTCAATTGTCTAAGATAAGCCTTTTTACTTTCTGTATTGAGTCCGCCGTCAGTTCTTCATTTTAATCTGATATACACCGACATTTCAGTCGCATTGCGGCATGTCGCCTGTGGCGCAGTTGGTAGCGCATCGGTTTGTAGTATCAAAGATATCGGGTTCGAATCCCGGCGACGGCGGCGTTTTCCTCCTTGAACGCCGCCACTGGAGGGTACTTTACCCTCTAGCTGATTTGGACACCCTACCAGCGGATATTTGTACTCGCAGAAAGCGAGTTCCCAACCCACGCAGCGCAGGTAATACGCCATGTGCGGATTGTGTACCCGCTGCGAACGGGTAGGTTGCCTTCTGTGTGTGGGTTGAGTCCCCATCCTATGCGGGTTAGGTACACAATATACTCGGGTTGACAGCCTGCGATATGCGGGTAAACGCACCCGCTGGTAGAGTGTCAAATTAGGTGGTGGGTAGGTGTACCCGCCAGCAGCGGGTTTTACTCGCTGTACGCGGGTTGAATTGTTTTCAGTGTACATAATCATAACCCTACCAAACTACCTAACTTCGTTGAAAAGTTGTATAAATAGGTACATCTCGTAAGCTCCGACCCGAACCAATTAGTATTGTTTCAATCCTCATTAGTCTGTAACCTTTTTCGCTTTTCACTTGTTTACAAATATATCATATATAGGTAGGTATGTGCTTCATACATACCTGGTACTATAGGTATGTATATACAGCCCACCGCTAGAGTAGGTAATGTAGGGTTTTACCAATCTCAACGGTTGGCTTTGACTGGCGATTGTTTAATGCGGAGTGATCGAAAAGAAGATGTCAATAGCTGAAGTTGCAGTTGCAAGGGTGACAATACATATAAGCTACATTCAAAGTGTCATTGTAGTCTGGCTAATCGTTCCTAAGCTTCAGAAGCAGAACATACCCATGACTGAAACCCCACATTACTTTTAATCCTATAATATCTGCTGTGGACTGTACCTCACATGTATCCTATGTATCTTGGATATAAATTGCTACTCCATAAGCATGAAATGATCATTTATTAATGGTTTGTGCTCATAGTTCGTATTTATTTTCCGTACAAATGGCATTGTTTTCTGCCGGCCGCCGCAGCCTGCGAGTGCCTCTGGCCCTGTCTGTCGCCTGTCTGTCTCTGGCCCCTTTGTCGTCTTTTGTGTTTGCCTGGCACGGCCCATCGATATCAGCCTTCTGCATCTATTCCGTCCTGTCCTCCCCTCCTCCGCGGCGCCCAAACCAGGCACCCCTGCGGCGCCCTCTGCCTGCCCCGCGGCGCCCTGACCAGGCACCCCTGCGGCGCCGCGCCGGCCCCGTCTTCTGGCCGGAGCCGACTGCTGGGTCAACACAGGGCCGACTCCCCCTGAGGTCTTTGTGCCGTCCTGGCAAGACGCCAAATGGCCGGCCGGCCGATGACGAACGACCAGCCGCGGGGGAGGAGAGGGGAGGGAGGGGTGACGAGCAGTCAGCGGAACCCGACTGGAACGGCACCGCGCGCACATGGCCAGAAAACCGGCGTGGGACGGCCGCTCTTCGAACGGGAACGGGACTGGCGAAGTAGTCCCGTTATTTGATTATACCCAGCCCCCGTTCACGAGCTTCAGAATTCCTTTACCGTGACGTCATCACGGCGCATGAATTTTCCTTCACCCATAGAAATGCATGCAAAGCATGGTGTGTTTCAGGCGGGCTAAGGAGAAATCTAAGGCCTACAGGTGTTCAAAAGACGTGCCACTAAGCCAATGGATTCGTCTCATTACGATAAATGGGGTTGAATTCGAAACATTCGGCCTATATTTATCTAAAATGGGCCAATCAAATGGTCCCTGCAACTCATAATGAAGGATTTCCTCTGCGTTGAAAAATTTGTTTCCAGTGTTTTTTCATCAGCGACAGGGGAAATCCTTCATAATTGCTACCACATTACTACCATATTCCCTCGCATTTCTGTTGCGCATTGCCTCACAAATCAGAGTTTTGTGAAGTTTATATTAATTTAATTGTCATATTTTGACTGATTTTGGCGATTTTCAATTATTTCAACGCAGCATGGATCAGATAGCTCTCATAGTTTGCTGAAGAATGTGGCTTTTGCTTGGTTATCTTCAAGTTATCTGTGATTTGGTGCGCCGTGATCGTAGCATTATACAAATTTTATCAACTTTTAAAATTGAATCAACTTTTGAAGTGAAGTTCACATGAAAAATCAAAAGTTCAAGCATAATAATTGTTTAAACATAATGATGCAACATGTGTCTCCCAGATGGAACTTATATTTCAATTGAAAACTGAAAATGGAAAACAGAAGATGGATCTGCGGAGTTACTAAGATCACAAGGTGCTCTTGATTGTTGGTAATTGAAGATGTTGAGAGAACTTGTGAATCTGCATATCAGTCCTGACTTGCTTGATTGTTTAAAACTATTTTAACTCTCATAATTGTGTAATGTGTAGTGACTGTGCACGCTGCGCAGCACATGTGCGCAGAAATGTGCAGGTGGCTGGTAGGTGGGTTAAACTTCGGAGATGCGAATTTGGATGTCAGTGATAAAATTAATGGTTATGCCTTGTAGAGTAAGCTCTGCTGTTTTTTTTGTAATTGTCTTTTTATAATTGTAACCTACAATGCTGTTAGTTTCATTTTTATTAAGATGCTCGACCAGAATTTGCACTTGTTCATGCATGAATCAGAATGGCTAAGTTTGGGGTGTTTATTCAACCCTGACTGCTCAAGTTTTTCAAAGGCACATGACACAGCACGGCTAGATCAGCTGGTACCTACCTGTTGACTATTTTTGTTTTTGGTGGTGATGTGTTTGCTGTTTGTCTTTTGCAAGGTGGTCAATGAAATAAAATAATGCATTATTTTGGAATGTTTCCTTGACAGAAGCCAGGAGCCGGATTGATGTGTGCTGGTGCATGAGATGGTTCAAAAGCATTATCTGATGTTTTTCAATGTGCATAAGCCATAACATCCCTTTCATATGCTGAAGTTTTAATAGCTTCTCAGTCTCTGTCATTTTCCTGAAATATTGGTGTAGATAGAGATATCAGTACCTTCTCAGAGGTACCTGCCTTCTGCTGGATGAATATTTAATTGGTTGGACGAAATGGACAGGTAGCCTTATGATAATGTAATGTGAAATCTTATTTCTATAAAACTTTGAAAATGAAGTTCTAATTATTCATATGTGCATACATTTTTGATGACTAAGAAAGATTTCCACAAGAGTAGAAAATGTGGGAAAGTCTATCAAATAACACATTCTGAAGGCTCAATGCTGACAGAGTGCTGCCTCAAAGAATAACTGACTTGCTGGGTTACGAATATTTCTTTATTTTAATTTTCAAATGTAATGTACAATACATTGCAGTGAAATAACAAAATAGTGCAGTAAAATAGTATTGGCGACGATCAAACAACACGTGCGCCATTGATGTCTGCAAAAATTGCTACCAGATTGCTACCAAATCCGTGACGTAGCTACGGCGTCTTTATTTCCCTAGTGAACCAACCTGAGTAGTAAAGTAATCTTGATTATACCTGCCTGCTTCATAAACAAATGACATTCCCTTTAGCTAAAGCCGTTTTCGAGTTTTGATTTTATGCCCACATATGTAGATACCTATAGGTATACCTACATACATACATACCTACCTACCTACATACATACATACATACATACCTACCTATACATACATAGTTAATCATGTTAAATCATGACCGTTTTTATTTCGATCACTTGTCTCTCCAACTGGCTCTTTGCGTTTCGTCACGCTGACTATTTTCACAAGTGAATTGATAATCAACGCAGTGTGTTTTATATTTGTTAGACATGCATGCTCGTGACGTTAATAAGCATGTTCATAGATCGTTTTAGCACCGTGCCAATGTTGCTGGTCTGTTTTTCGTCAGCGATGGCCCGCCCGCGCTCCGTCTCTCTCGGGCTAAGGTAATATGGTGCATGTGATTAGCGCCGGGTTCGAACGACAGCGCGCTGTTTGAACACGATAATTAGCTGTTTGCATAGCTAACGACCCGGGCGTCCGAGCCAGCGCAGTTTTGATGGGGTCCGGATATGTGCTGAGCTCCGGTGGCTGCCCTGACGGCGCCCGCTGAGCCGCCTCGGTTTGACTCGGATCGCCCGTTTGATGTGCTGATGGACAGCGGAGTGAGCGCGCCCACTGCCCCGCTCGCCGCCGTGTGTTAGCTGACGCCGACCTGACCTGTTCGTCAGGGGGTGGATGACGGCGGACGGAAGCAGATCAGCCGAACTCCGACAGATAAATTACCAGATGGCCCATGACAAAGCGTTCCAAACTTAAAGGGCGTACCATTTCTAAAATAGTACCGAATTTAATAAAGTTTGGGTGATATCGAAGTCAACATATAGGACTGATGCCAATGCCATTGCTATGTTTAATGTTTAGTTGAAATATCTTGCTTGTGATGAAATGTAGGTATATGTGAAACTAAACTAAGCGCTACCGTTTTGGATTTTTCCTCCCAATTAGTCTTTTTGTAATAAAAGACTGACTTGATTCTTACCGATAATGACAGAAGAGCCTATTATATCACTTTAACGTAGTCATCACACTTTAACACGCGCAGTGGAAGGGGGGCGGATTTCGCCCACCCCTCCTATTTTTCGCCAATAACTCGCGCTGCAAACATAATATTAATGTGAAATTTCGGCTACCTGTCCAGAATTGAATTGCGGATCTTCTCGTGCAAGAAATAAGAAAATCGGTTCACAAATTTTCTAGTAATAGCGGTGTAAAGTCCATCCTGCCGCCGCGGCGGCGTGGCGGCGCGGCGGCCGGCGCTAGCCGTTACGCGCCGCCTGAATTGTAGACTGTGCCGGGGCGGGACGGTTCCGTCTTTACATCGCGCTCCTTACCGCTGATTATATTAGATTCGCGTCAAATTCGGTGAGGAGACTGAGAAATGTACAGGCAATCATATGGTCAAAGAATTTTGAAAATCGGCCGGTAACAACTTGAGTTATGAGTGTGTAAACACAAAATTGTGATTGCCGCGTTTCCCGCGTCGGCCGATCCCGCTTAAGCTGGCGACATCTTACCCTTAGCAGGCTTCTAACTGTCGTATTTTTGTTGGATTATCTAGAAATTCACCATACATACTCACAAATGTTTGTTCTTTCGTATAGTGAAAGAAAAAAGAAAATCGGTCGGTAACTTTTTAAGTTATCGGCGTGTAAACGCAAAAAAGTCGCTCATATGGCAGATTTGACTACATCATTTGACCTCATTTGACCTTTTAGATATTGACCTAGGGTCATGGAATTCACACACAACAGAGTTCCCCATGGCCCCCACCTACCCTCCAAATTTCGTCTTTCTAGCTCCAGTGGGAGCTGAGATCTTAGGGGGGGGGGCGACATCCGCCCCCCCCCCTTCCACTGGGCGTAGTACTCGCAACCCTTCCACTGCGCGTGTTAAAGACAAAATAGGTATTTTCCGTCGGCGCGCCCCTAACCCCCAACAAACAAACAAAATAGGTATTTTAACCCTCGCCCGTATTGGTGTTTTTCCAGCCGCGAACGTATAAGGGGGGGGGGTCCCTTGGACCCCCCCCTTGCCGTTTCGCCCCTGATCGAGCTAGAGCTTCGCGAAAAAAACGAGCGTGTTGCCCGTGACGAGAGGAAGCCGATGATGCCCAATTTTAAGGTCCTAGGTCAATCAGGTCAATGACCCCACAGGCGGGAAAATCGGAGTGTTAGAACGTCGTTAAGTGTGGCTGCTATGGGGTTTTTCGGGGTGCTGATCACGAATATCATGTTAGTTTTGATCACAGATGATGTCTTCATGTATTTAGGCCAGGTCGGGTCAGGTCAGGTCAGGTCAACCAGTAAGGGTATTCGTAGTAGGTGGCAACCGCCTCTGAAAGCTTCGTAACATGTTACGAAGGCACCAAAACTACTTCGTGAATGTTCATATGGTTGCTAAATTCGAATTCAGCTCCAAAAACTGGCCTAGAAACATGTAAAACTCGAAAAAGTGAACCGAGGTCATCAAAGATCAATGACCTGACCTGACCTTCAGGTGACCTTGACACCCACCCTAATGCATGGGGGCAACATCATATCACATGTTTGAACGCTTGAAACCACGAAAAGACTGCAAACGCGCGGCTAATGCGAGCCGACATACGCCGAATCGCGATTCCAGCCAAACATGGTCTCGAAAAGTAGGTCACAGGTCAAAGGTCATTTGGGTCAGGGCATGAAATTTTCAGGGTAGGTGTGAAATTGATGAACGCGAGGGTACTGAAATTTTCGTCGCGATCGGCCGCTTTTTACTTGAGTTATTCGCGAAAAACCATGGGGGGTCCGTTCGACCCCCCCTATACGGGCGAGGGTTAATAAAGTTTTGCACCAATGACCTCAGAACTGGAGCGTTTACGCAGCACGTTTATGAGAGGCACCATAAAAATTTGATCGGAGCATAAGGCTGGCGCAGCGCTTGTTTGGTTAGGAGTTTCAATGCCAAATGGGAGCCAACAATTAATTAACACTTATTGTTTATTTAGAAATTGCAACAAGTGGGCTTGATATTTGATAAAACTGAACAGTACCTATGGATGATGTCCACGCCCTGCAGTAATGGCAGTGCAGAGACATCAAACAGTTGTTCTTATCTCAAGAGAACAGCTCGGGGGCCAACTTCGGGCAGGCAGAAGTCGCCAATAACCTGGCTGTTCAGCGGCCGCGGGCCGGGAGCTCTGCCTGTCCAGCGCTATAGCTAAACTACTCTGAGGGTAGTCATTGAAACTCCGGGAAGGAAGTTCTTCACGGCCAGTATCATGCGAAGCATTCCGGTTAGTGGAAGCACCCACCAAACTAGTCAGAACTGGTCCGCGCCGAACGAGGAGCGATATCACGCGCATACGATTACAAAGGAGGAAAAATTGATCGGAGAAAAAATTGATGTCACTTTTTAGTTCCAATGCAATAAAAAGGAAGCGGATAACGGCGCCCAGGCCGGCCAAGCCCGCCAAAACGCGCCGCCTCATGAGATATAACAGTGGACACTGGACAGGTTACGTGTTCCGGCGGCTCTGGAGTCGCAGTTGGTAGGCCGTCCGCTCCGGTGGGAGCTCCGGGATTGGGTTCCGGGCCGCTCGTACCCAGCTGTCCCAGGGGTGACGCCGCTTCGGTAGCCGACAGGGGCGGGAGAGAGTGGACAAAACAGGCTGACATTCCCCTCCAAATGAATAAATGTCGGCCGTGGGCGGAAACGATCGAATAAGAAATCGACAGCTCAACAGCCAGAGTTTCTGACTGTCTTTTTACTTCTGTTTTGGTTGTTTTTCTTTTCGGCGCTATAGGTAGTCCCACTTTGAGCAAAATTCAAGTAGGTATCCCCTACCTATCTATCAAATGAATCAGAATGCGCTTGCAAAAGATAAGCCTATGCACGTACCTGATTGGCTGCCTCAATCGTGGCTTGTCCTAGGGCCTAGAGGTACTGCAAGTAGGATTCAACTGCCTACTTTTGCCTTTTGGACATTTGCTGCCGTGCATTTAGGCATTCAGAAAGAGGAGGGGGTCTGAAGGCTATTTTCCCTTAGTAAACGCGAATACAGATAAAAATTCGATATTGTTTTTCATTGAACTAAACATTTATCAAAATGAACAATATACGTGTAATTTCCCTTAGCTATAGCAATCCGAAACTGCCTCTATCACTATTGCTAGTCTTACTTATTATAAAGCCTTGCGTTTAGTTGAACATATTGAAGGTACGCCTACGTGTAGAATAGAATGTGGTCGGTGTTGGAATTGCCTCCGAATTGATTTGGCTCGCAGTGGCAGGCGTCCCTCCATCTGGCCACGTGGCCGAACTTCAGGTGCCCCCTGGAGCACAGCTGCGCCGCTCTTTGGCCCAATACCGACCGTTGGTCACGTGTCACGTCCTACGCTCGGGACCTAATACCGACTGGTGGTCACGTGTCATTTTGACGATGGCCGTTGAGCCGGCGCTCAGCTGAACGGCCGGTGATCGCCGCCGGCGATTGGTCCCAGGGGGGGGGGGGGGGGGCGCTCACCCTATATGACCGGTCGGCGCGGGCGATTTATCCGGGGGGGGAGCGCTCAGCTGGCGGAGCAGCGGTCAGCGACCACCACCCGGCCGGCGCCGGCGGCAGGTTCCGAGTCCGCGTGGCGCCACCATGTGAGCACCAGCAGTGCTGTCCATCTAGCCCGCCAGTCCGCAGTGCTACCTTGATTTTCACTACCGGAAGGCTCCTTTTTGGCCTCAGCTCTCCGAAGAAGCTGATCAGCGGGGCTCATTACGCCACTTAAAAAAATTACGGTGATTTCTTAGTTTTTTTTTTATATTTTGAAGTGCTGAACCATTGGTTAAAAAAATAAGCAATACATGTGCCATTTTCAGACTGATAGGGTGAACCGGGGGCGACGCGCACCCCCGGGGTATTGCGCCCATCGTCAATATCACATATTTTAAAAGTTACTTACTACCGACCAATGAACAGGCTCTCCAGAATCACGTCCATTATTTCTGCTGTGTCAATTTTTTTTTCTTTTGGCGGAATTGACCGGAAGGTGGAGCTGCTCTGAGGTAAACTTTGTTTTATGTGATTTTCATACAATATTCACGACATTTTTAACTAGTGAGTTCGTGACTTAACCCTCGCCGGCCGAGGGGGGGGGGCGGGTGCCGCCCCCCCCATAGGGTTTTTTCGCGATAGCTCCGAACACGCTGGCGATAGAGAGCTGAAACTTGGCATACCTGACCTTTGATCCAAGCCGGATCTTTTGACACCAACCGCATTTTTGGGTCAGGTCAGGTCACTGACCTATGACGTCATAAGTGAACCTCTGCACGGTCTTCAGATGTCGCAACTTCGCAACGCCCTCACTGCCAGAGGAGATGTCACAGGGAAATGAAACTTGCAGGATCTAATATCCATTATGAGTCCCACAACTTGTATATCTCGGATTTTTCCTAAAGGTCATATGAGGTCAGGTCATTTTCGTGACCTCACCATTATAAGTCAATGGGGAAAAATTCAAACTGCTATTCTGGCGCCGGGAACGATCTCCAACTATCTCAAGCACACAGAATCGTGATTTGATGCACTCCTTGCAAGGTTAGATGCGTCACTTTTGCAATGTTGACCTTCCGTGACGTCATTTATGACGTCATCAAGGTCAAATTAGTTTTTCGTCAATAACTCTTGATCAAATTGAGCTAGCGAGTCGGGAAAGGCACCAATGGACTCAGGAAGGCCTGCCGAATCGAATGATATGCGACATGACCTCTTTCGACCAACTTCGTGACCTGGGGGTGATGACCTGACCTTGACCTGAGGTCAACACCCCAAGTTGACCTGACCCGGACAAAAAGTATATCATTCGACGCGCCTGAGCGAGGCGAACACGATGCTGCCAAAATCGGCGCTCTGCGGCCGTTTTTTGCGAAGTTATTCACCAAAAACTGAACCGTACCCTGGGGCACTTGACCTGACCTCAGAGGTCACCGGTTGACCTAGGACCTTAAAATCGGGTACCAATCTCTGCGTCTCGTAACGGCGCACACGCTCGTTTTTTCCGCGACGCGCTAGCTCCACCAGGGGCGAAACGGCGAGGGGGGGGTTGTACCCGCCCCCCCCCCTCGGCCGGCGCGTATGTAGAAAACCAATAGGTCCGGCGAGGGTTAACCCTCGCCCGCACATGCCATTTTCCCATCCTAGAACGCACATGGGGGGGGGGGGTTGCCACCCCCCCGCGCCATTTCGTTCCTGTTGGAGATAGAGCTTAGCAGTAAAGACCAAAAAGATTCTTTGGGAAGAGACGAATCCAATGATACCCAGTTTTACCTTCTCAGGTCAGTCATTGACCTTCCAGGTCAGGTCAAACTAAAAAATGTTGCTGTTTTGGGACACCGTTGGATATCAAGTGTGCTGTTTATCAAATACCGATGACGATGCTGTTTTCTGGTGCCAAGCCAGCTAGAACCTCTTTGTCACACTACCCGACCAGAACTTTGCTGCTGAGGTCATTTCAGGTCAAGTTAGGTCAAGGTCAATTATATGTGTTTGTATGTCTGTGTGTGTCTGTGTGTATACTGATGTGTGCACCGATTGTTTTTGGGTCCATATTACATGAAATCATGATCTGAGAAGCTTTTACCAAAAATGCAGTCAAAAAACTTCAAAAAAAGTAAATTCAGCTAGCCTAAAACGCAATTATCTTAGATGACCTAGGTTGACCTTGACCCTGACCTTGACCCCTGTACATCGTCGAACAACATGTTCCATGATAGGTGGGAGGTAAGACTGGCAAAAAAGGCCGAAATCAGGGTGTCAAAAGCTCATAAGGCCCATGGCAAACGCAAGATGTTGAGAATTGGCCATTTGGGTCATGACATGACCTGAAAAACAAGGTCATATCTCCGAAACCAAAAATCACAGAAACTTGAAATTTTCAGTGGACATCAAGAAAGGATAGAGGAGCAGCTATACGAAAAATCAGCCTTCTAGCTCTAAAAATGTTGAGTGCAGAGCAGAAAGACTACCTGGGGGGGGGGGGGTGGCAACCACCCCCCCCCCATGTGCGGGCGAGGGTTAACCCTCGCCGGCCGAGGGGGGGGGGCGGGTGCCGCCCCCCCCATAGGGTTTTTTCGCGATAGCTCCGAACACGCTGGCGATAGAGAGCTGAAACTTGGCATACCTGACCTTTGATCCAAGCCGGATCTTTTGACACCAACCGCATTTTTGGGTCAGGTCAGGTCACTGACCTATGACGTCATAAGTGAACCTCTGCACGGTCTTCAGATGTCGCAACTTCGCAACGCCCTCACTGCCAGAGGAGATGTCACAGGGAAATGAAACTTGCAGGATCTAGTATCCATTATGAGTCCCACAACTTGTATATCTCGGATTTTTCCTAAAGGTCATATGAGGTCAGGTCATTTTCTTTTCGTGACCTCACCATTATAAGTCAATGGGGAAAAATGAGAACTGCTATTCTAGCGCCGGGAACGATCTCCAACTATCTCAAGCACACAGAATCGTGATTTGATGCACTCCTTGCAAGGTTAGATGCGTCACTTTTGCAATGTTGACCTTGCGTGACGTCATTTATGACGTCATCAAGGTCATATTAGTTTTTCGTCAATAACTCTTGATCAAATTGAGCTAGCGAGTCGGGAAAGCCACCAATGGACTCAGGAAGACCTGCCGAATCGAATGATATGCGACATGACCTCTTTCGACCAACTTCGTGACCTGGGGGTGCTGACCTGACCTTGACCTGAGGTCAACACCCCAAGTTGACCTGACCCGGACAAAAAGTATATCATTCGACGCGCCTGAGCGAGACGAACACGATGCTGCCAAAATCGGCGCTCTGCGGCCGTTTTTTGCGAAGTTATTCACCAAAAACTGAACCGTACCTTGGGGCACTTGACCTGACCTCAGAGGTCACCGGTTGACCTAGGACCTTAAAATCGGGTACCAATCTCTGCGTCTCGTAACGGCGCACACGCTCGTTTTTTCCGCGACGCGCTAGCTCCACCAGGGGCGAAACGGCGAGGGGGGGGGTCGTACCCGCCCCCCCCCCCCCCTCGGCCGGCGCGTATGTAGAAAACCAATAGGTCCGGCGAGGGTTAATGTTAAAGGATGCATGCAAGCGTACTGCCATAGTTTTCATGGGAGCTACTTGTCTATTTTTGCCAAACATAGTTTGCGTCACTTACGCCGTCGGTGCGTCAGGTGACAAAGCATTATTTAGTTGGCGCGGGGGTAAAGCGCTCCAGCCCCCCCCCCCGCCCGGGGGGTTAGCTGTAGCAAAGCATGTCATAAAATCACCAATATGAAGCCGTCGCGTAGGAGGAGGGTGGGGGGGGGCATGGACCTGGGGCCGATTCGAGATGGTGCACTAGGAAGCTAGTAAGACTAGGCGGCCAAGTGACACTTGAATGTAGTGACACTAAGCGGTATTTTACATCAATCGGCTAGTGGCTCAGCGCGAACCGAAATCGCATAGTGACGCTTGGAATCAAGTGTCACTAGGGCCTTAGTGCGCCAACGCGAATCGGTCCCAGACCATTTAACTGCAGTCACTCAGTCAGGGACAATAGGTATCAACATTTCCTAGCCGCCATAAGTTTGATTTATTCACCGTGAGTGTAGTTGAAAAGTGAATCGTTCCGAACGCTGCCAATAATATATACCGTAATATATGCCAACTAGTGGGTACCTACCTACACATGCCAACTATCAGCGCAATCGGCCCAGTAGTTACCGAGATATTGCAACTATTACAAAACTGACACCTCTTCGTTTTGCACGTGGCACGTGCATAAGGGATCACCCACATGCATCGGGAATAGTCCAATACTTGGAAGAAGGAATGAAGCTACCCTACAAAAATTACCGCATGTAAATCGGTCAAGTGGTTGCTGAGATATAAGCCTCGCAAAAGCGTCCGCACGGCCGGCCGGCCGGTCCGGTCTAGCCGCGGCTAGGGGCGCAGTTACCGACGCTGTCGCTAGGTGGCAGCAGCGGTCAGCGCCTGCACTGGTATGCTGTACCGCAGGACCCGCTCCGAAAGTCCGAACGCGCACTGCTGTGCCACGGTTCGTCGGAAAGTCATTTCATCCACAAAAGAAACGAAATATAGGTACCATTCGAAAGCTGGCGGAGAGCTGATTCCACAAAGGTATTTTTTATCAAAATCGTATGATGGCTTTAAAAAAAAAAATCGTTTATATAAAAAAGTACCTAATAATTTTTTTCAGGTTGGTAATATTATGAAGTGCTCGAGCGAGGAACGTCTTGAATATGATTAGATCCTTAAATATGATATGATTAGATAGATATTAGATGTGATTATGATTAGATATGATTAGATATGATATGATTAGATTAGATCTAAGGAAAGACTCCGCTCACTTCGCTCGCTCGGTGATAACATATACCGTGGGGCGGCCTTAACCCTATTCCTGCACTCAGAAAAAAATTTACCCCTCTTTGGGTAGTTTTACACTTGAGGAGTACCGGTACACCAATTTCTGAGGTATTAAAACCCCAACAGAAGTAATGGTACACCATTTATTTGGGGTTACTGAACACCATATGGTTCTTTTTACATACATTACAGTAAATGTACCTCGGAGGTTCACAGTACCCTGCAAATTCGGGATACCATTACCCAGAAGAGGGGTACATCTACCTAACAAATCAGAATCGGTTGTGTAGGGCTACTCTACCAGCATGTTTTTTAACCACTTGTCATTGAAAAAGAGGTACAGTCACCAGCACTTGCTACCCATCACCCCCGGACGGCGGGGGAGCAAGCTACCACCGCCCTTGCGAGACTAGCGCCGCCACGCGCCAAGAAGTGGGAACACCACGTGACTGAGGCCACGTGAGGGCAGGGTCACGTGATGGAGGGGCGGAGCATAGTAGCTTTTGCGCCCGACACTAACTGAAATGCGGCGCTGTGATTGGGCGCTTTAGCATGAATGAAGCCCCGGCGCCAGAATCAGCCGTTCGCCTTATATGGAAGGTAAGCCTGTGCGTTTCAGTGTTCTGTGTTGGTTTGAGAGCCACGGCACCATACGAATTGTGAGCCCCTTTGAACGGGTCACCGCCCGAGGCACTGAGGCGACGGCTGTGCCGGGCAAAGCCTAGCCTGGTGGGAGAGGTGGGCCAGGGAAAGTGCGATCGAGCAGCCACACTAAGACGTGGATTGGTATTATCTAACCGCGACAAACGATGTCAGCAGCCTCTTCTCGTTGACACGAAAAGTTTGACAGACAACGTGGGCAGTGCCCAATCAAAAGCTACTAAACGATTCAGTTAAGAAGTTGGCGAGATAGCCAGACCCAATAAAAAGTTTTTAATTCGATGTTGATTGACAAATGACATACAAGCCCGCTGTGTTGGACCAAAAAAAGGAGCTGAACAGTTCATACAACTTCTAAAAAGCTCAACGGTAAAAATTTAAAAGTAAAATGTTAAAATTCATCATGCATGTAGTTAAACTCGGGTCCGGCGCTGGCAGGAAGCTTATATTGCCTGCTTGCAATTCCACTACGTTGTAATATAACCAAGAGTTATGTGAGAGCAACAACTGAAAGCCTCGAGCCCCGTTGGGGGGAGGGGGGCGCGAAACAGCCCCCTCTCCTTTTCAGTCGATATCTCCTAAAGTATAGCGTAGGTCGCCACCAAACTTTCAAGACCCCTCCGGGCATCATTTTACACCTTGTGACCAATTTTTTTTCAGAGCTCTTATGAAAGGTTAGTCACAAATGACGTCAGAGTGACGTGATGTTCTGTCATTTTCGACCCAATAAAAGGTTTAGCGGGAAGAGCTGTCACGCTTACTGTTTTGAAGATAACAAAAAAATAGGTATTCAATATAAAAAAGATGTAAAATAAACAGCGCTACAAAACTGCCAACTCTGATTTCTAAACAAAAATTGATTTCGACCATCAAAACTATAGAAGTATATTGTATTATAACACCCCGAAAATACCAACAACATTCAAAATTAAAGCTGAAATGTATGTTATAGAACTATCTGCTCTAGATATGCCAAGCTTAAACTCGACAGCTCCATTTTTAGCAAAGTTATGGCAAAAACAAAAAAACTACTCAAAATGTATTACGTAAAATTTTCAAACTCAATTTTTAGCCGTCACAGAACACACAGAGCAAGCCAAAGAACACCATTGGATTTCCCGTGATGAGCTGCTTCGAACAGATACCCCTTTTATGCAAAATATCAACTCTGAAATTTAACCTTTTTGACCTGACCTTGACCTGACCTCCACCAGAACGTAATCTAAACCGGCCCCAATGGCCGTCTAGCCCACACCATTGAATTTTAAATGTAAAATTGACCATAAAACATGCATCACGCGACCTTAGCAATTAGCATAGTTGGGTTCATATTGTGACCCTTAGTGACCTGACCTCTTTGACCTGACCTGGCATCAGTGACCTCTTTAGGCAACATATGTATTGGGCAACCACGCTCCATCGATGTTTTTCGATAACATGCCTTTTATTTGATGTGTTAACTGAGTGTAACGCATTCCTTAGACTAAATCGGTGAAAAAATGCAACCTTCGACCTGACTTGTGACGTCATGGGTTGCACCTAGGTCAACGAAACCTGGTAACAAGGTTCGATACCCCTGGTTGGGCTATCGAACGTTCTTCGAATTTTCAAAATCGGTCGGTAACTTTCCGAGATCTCAGGTGGAGGACGAAACGGCTGCACCACCCCATCAGGTGGTAGGGTCCGCCCATAGCCCAACGGGGCGCGAATTATTTACTCATTCATACAGTGTGACCTATTTTGAGAACACCTTTCTACCGGCATGACATGGTCCTCTTGTAATAGATCGAGATGAGGAGAGTGTTTTCACGCCTCCTTATGCACGGCTCTAGTGTCATTGAGCTATCAACTGTCAGCGGTTCTCGGACAATGAAGGAAGGCTTTTGGTCGTTTTTAGGTAAGATCTTGGGTCAGATCATTTCAGTGGCGGATCCAGAGGGAGCGCACGGGGGTCATTCTCCCCCCCCCTTGGGCCTCCCGGGGGCCCATCACGGAGTTTTTTTTTTTAATTCATCACGGAGGTCACCGACGGGAGCTTTAACCCAGAGGTCTCCTAAGGGGGCACCATCCAGAAGGTCTATCGGAATAGGGTACCGTTTTCGGGGTCTCCCAGAGGCCCATTTCTGTCCCTCGCCTCGGGTTTTTTTAGTCTAGTTGAGTTTTTTAGTTTTTAGTTTAATATTGTCCATCTATTTCCATCCCGAGGTCCGCGGGGGCACCACCTCGAGTTCTCAGGAGTCGGGGGGCACTATCTCGAGGGTCCGAGGCTCCGGCGGCACCATCGCGAGGTCTGGACCACCATCCCGAGGTCTCCGGGGGCACCATTCCAAGTTTCCAGGGGCACTTTTCCGAAATCCGAGGTCTGAAGGAGCACTCTCCCCGGGTCTGAGGGGGCACCATCTCGAAGTCTCAGGGGCACCATCCCAAGGTCTCAGGGGCACCATCCCGAGGTCTCAGGGGCCGTTTGATCCGCGCCGTTCGGGGGGGGGGCGTTTTTACGCCCCCCTAGGTTTTTCGCGAATATCTCAAAAACGGCGACGCGTAGCGCCGCTGTTTTAGATACATACACCCGTTCCGACATCTTTTTCGCACATGCTATGAAAATTTCAGATCCGGGTCATTCAAGGTCAGGTCACCATGTAACGTCAAGTGACCTTACCTCAGAAAAAGTTAGAAAGCTCGCTGTAGCTACACCGACTGAGCGATCACTTTTCAGTACTTGCTTAGGGTAACAGTATGTATAAAATGGATATCTCGGATTTTTTTTACATCCGCGAGTTGTGACCTAAGGTCAGGTCAATTTTGCCACTGCTCCATATAAGTCAATGGGAGAAAATCAAAATGAGCCTCTTTTGGCCGAATGTCGTTCTACACCCTCTCAAACATCGGTTCATATGTAAACATGACACTCTGAATCGGAAAATTGCACCTGTGCCCCCTTTGTGTGCCCCTGAGGTCATCTCAGGTCATAAAAGGTCTTTAGCAGTTTTTTTACTATAACTTTTGATTTGACAGAGACATGCTAGAGCGGCGAAAACACCGTTGATCTGAGGTCAAATTTGAGGTCAGTCAGAGCGGTGCCTTCTGGGGGCTAAACCGTTGATCTGAGGTCAAATTTGAGGACATGTCGGCGAAAGAGCGTGAAAAGAGCTATCGAATGCGCTTTTCCACGGCGCTGTAGCTCTATTGGTTCCAGAGTTAGCCGTCGGATGTTTAAAATCGTTGAAATCGACAAAATTTGACCTTTGATGAGCTCTGGTGACCTGACCTTTGCCCTGACCTTAAAATGTCCCGAGTGTTCTCCTTCTTATTTTTGACGCTCTTTCGATTGCCGCTTACCGCGTGTCGCTACGTGGCCCAGGAGCCGAGTTAGACGGAGGGGCGTGAAACGCCCCCCCCTCAGCACTCGACGGAAAGTTCATGCCACCAACACGGCGCGGGTGAATTGTTATGTTAGCTAGCTCCTGTTGTAAGCTGTGGAGTCGTGGACCTGATCTTAAAGGAACTGGGCCTAACATTTTCATAGCAAACGTAAAAAAATGTCTAATAGGTGATGCAAAAAATATCATCTCTTTTATGGAATATTTGCGAAACCCATCATCCCCATTAGTGCCGAGCGAGCTCCCAACGACGACCATAAAACGTCCCCATCCCGTCAGCGTGGGTTTATCATAAGGATGCTAAGATTTAATTTCCAATCCGAAGCTAAAATGATGGAAAGCAAATTTACATTTTACATACGAAACAAGCTGACACAACTAAATATTTTCTCTCTCGCTCCCTCTCACTGATTTACCCATTACCCTCTTTCTCATTTTACCCTTCCTGGTTTTCCTTTTCTGTCTCTCTTTTCTCTCCTCCCGTCCTTATCCCTTCCCTCCAGTCTTTCTTCTCTCTCTCTCTCTCTCTCTCTCTCTCTCTCTCTCTCTCTCTCTCTCTCTCTCTCTCTCTCTCTCTCTCTCTCTCTCTCTCTCTCTCTCTCTCTCTCTCTCTCTCTCTCTCTCTCTCTCTCCCTCTCCCTCTCCCTCTCCCTCTCTCTCTTTCTCTCGCTCTTCCTCTCTCTCCCTCTCTCCCTCTCCCTCTCTTTCCCTCTCCCTCTCTCCCTCTCTCTCCCTCTATCTCCCTCTTTCTCTTCCACTCTCTCTCCCCTCTCTCTCTCTCTCTCTCTCTCTCTCTCTCTCTCTCTCTCTCTCTCTCTCTCTCTCTCTCTTTCCTCACAATATTCTGGACTGCCACAGCGTTGTAGAACTTGTTTCCAGACAGGTCCAGGCGCTCCCCACTCCGCAAGCCCCAGCCCACACGGCTCAACCGCCCAAACACCCTCCGGCGGATGACCTCCGACTTCGGCGACCTGACCCCAGCCGACCGGACCGATCGCATCCCTCTCCACGCCTCCGCCCCGCTTCCCCCACTACAACTGCGTAGTAATTGGGGCATTCCACGTCAAATCAAACACCGAAATCCGTCATCCCCTTCGATTTTTCTGAAAATTTGTAGGCAGACTGGGCATGATTCAAATCTGAGTTACGTATAATATTTTCGAAATTTGATAACGTATCGCTGAGATATAGGTCATCGAATATAGCGAAAAATGCCACACATCAATTTTTTAAATGGCTATAACTCTGGTTCCTTTTCTGGTATCAAAATGATATTAACAGGGTCTTATAGGCAATTGATAAGACTTTGATTTTTGATTATAAAATTAAATTGAAGTGACCTTGAAATGCATTTGACCTTGAATTAAAACAGAAAAATTTAAATAGCAAAAAACGCGTCACCTTCGATTTGGGTAATTTTTACATATTATGTTCGTCACAATGTTCTTAACCATCTGTGAAAAAATTGGAGTGGGCCATTCATAACTTTCGCGGCAAACGCCGTTTTCATGCATCAACATCACGCAACCGCGCGTGACCTTGAAAGACAGAGTCAAGACATGCTTGCTTGTGTACACTTTCTGAAATGAATGATTGCTGATTAGTGATATCCCAAACTCTGCGAGAATGGAAATGCATAGTCATCGTAGTCAAGCATTCACGTTCCATAGTAAAAGTGTCTCAGGCAAACGGTATTTTGCGGTGAATTTTGAGCCATGTGGAAATGCATCATGAAGTAAATTCAACGAAAACATTATCACGCAACGATATCTTCACGTCTTTTGATCTTCACTATACGAAAGAACATACATTTTTTAAAGTATGTATGGGGAATTTCTAGTTAATCCAATAATAAATATGTCAGTTAGAGGCCTGCTAAGAGCAGGGTTGTATACCAATCAAGTCGATTGAATTGATTGATTTGTTTCAACGCGTATTTTGAGTTGATTGGATTGAGTCGATTGACTTTTCGAGATGACTGGTTGACTGACTCGTTTGACTTTAGCGACTGGTTGACTGATTTGATTCCCGAAAATTAGAGTGACTCGTATGATTGAGTCGATTGAATGGAAAGTTCAAATAAGTTTTAGTTGACGAAAAATAATGACACCAATTGATGACATCAAAGATCACAAAACTACACTGAAAACTGCTTGTCATCACAACTGCAATATGGGGTAGATGGCCAAATAAAGAACAGGGCCTAAACATGAACAGCCAGCTTTGACTTTCAACTGCAATAACTGCTCCAATCCTGGTGATCATGATAGAACCTGGCGATGCACCTACCTACCTTTCTGCACTCAGCAGGAAACGTTTTTTTTTTTAATCCAGATGATTAAGTGCAAGGCCCTATATACTAATAAAGTGTGATTAATTAATAATTCACATCTCCACATCTCCTCAGAAACAACCCACTGAACTCTATAAATATCTGAAAACCCTACAAAAATAACTGAAACAAAAGCGCCGTTTTCGTCTCGCTAATTACGTTTACGTACCTAATTAATAGCTAATTTGCTGCATTGTTTAATTTGCAGCAGAACGTTTGTTGATCCTTTTCTCCCGTGAGCCTAAGCATAACATATTTAATATCTTTCATTTTCCTTAAAATATTTTACCGAATATTATTAAGTGGTTTTTTTTTCAAATGAAATAATAATTAAAACGAAATTGGTGTTGTAAAACCGATTTATTTTATGATGATCTACCATACTACAGGATAATCAATGACGTCATCTTACCAAAAATCAAAAGACGTAGAATAAGGATTTATAAAAGCTTAGCATACTTATTGGCAAAACGTTTTCTAGTTTCGCAGTCACACCGTGCCGTTTTCGCGTTTTAATTTTCCTTGTTCCTACTTCCTTTGTCCTTAACTTATCCTGTGGTTCCAGAGTCCCTGTCCTCTCCATTTCCTTTTAATTAATCCTCATCCCTATCCCCCCAGTCCTAACAGTTTCAAATTGAATTGCAATGAAAGGTTTTGAATTCTTCACATATAACCTATCTACCTTTGTTGGTACTATTGGTAGCCAGTGACACATCTAGGCAGGTAAGTAGGTACCTACCTGATTTCCTGCTGTCTTCATAAAGCATACCTAATGAAGTTGTCAAATTTGTAGCACATTTTCATATGGTGTCAGTGTGGCATGAAACCTAGCTAGGTTCATTATGTTCAGGGTTCATTTCAGAAGAGCTCCGCATAACTCACATAAGAGACAGACAGGGGCTTTACATGGGGTAGATGGCCTGATGACTTAGCTGGAATATGGCCAAAATTAAATTGACAACTCAAACTTTTAGATGAAAGGTGGTGATTTGGGTAAAGGGGCGAGTCAACTACTGGGTTATTTTGCACCCATTAAATGAAACTTCTGCTCCAATTCTACCCATTGAACCTCAATATCATGATCCACCTGTCCATCACTAGGTATCCTTCCTCATTACATAGAAACTTTGAATGGCATGGCAATTTATAATTTTAAATGACAATATTTTTATGTTTCTTCTGTAGGTAGGTAGGTAGGTAGGTAGGTAGGTACACCAGACTGCTATGGACACTTTTCCAAGTTGGTGGGGCAAAAAACCTAATGTATGTCTTGGTTTGAGTCGTTTGATTGAGTTGATTAATTCCTTTCATTGTCGCGTTTGAGTCGATTGAATCAATTCCCGAAAACTGCTCTGACTTGATTGATTTGATTGGTTTCCCAAATTTGTCGTGATTGAATTGATTGCTATTGATTGAGTCGTATACAACCCTGGCTAAGAGTAACAAGTCGCCGGCTGAGGCGGGCTCGGCCCATGCGGGAAACGCAGCAATCACAATTTTGTGTTTACACGTTCATATTTCAATTGTTTACCAACCGATTTTCAAAATTCTTTCACCATAAGATTGCCTGTACATTTCTTAGTCTTCTCACAAAGTTTGACGCGAATCGAACGTAATCAGCGGTAGGGAGCGCGATGTAAAGACGGAACCGTTCCGTTCCGTCCCGGCACAGTCTACAATTCAGGCGGCGCGTAGCGGTCGGCGCCGGCTGCCGAGTCGCCGCGTCGCTGCGGCGACAGGATGTTCACTTTACATCGCTATTACTAGAACAGTTGTGAACCGATTTTCTTATTGCTTGCACGATGAGATGTCCCATTCAATTCTTGACAGGTAGCCATAATTAATTTCGCATTAATCTTATAAGATATTGGCGAAAAACAGGAGGGGTGGGCGAAATTCGCTCTTCCCCCTCCACTGCGCGTGCTAACATACGTTTGCATATGTGCAATTTTCTTCAAAACTTATGAATGGCCCACTCTAATTTTTTCACAGGTTGTTAAGAATATGGTAGGCAATAAAATATATGAAAATGAGCCAAATCGAAGGTGACGTGTTTTTTGCTATTTCAATATTTGTGCTTAAGAACAGAGTTAAGCAAATTTCAAGGTCATATATTTAAGTAGGTGCAATTCTAAACAAATGCTTAAGAAATTACCTAAACAGTAAGGTTTATTTCATTCAAATCAAACAAGTACAACCAAAGTTATGGTCGTTCAAAAATATAAAGATGCAACATTTTGTAAAAATTTGATGCCCTATATTTAGAAGACCTGTGGTCAGAATGTGCAAAAAACATCAATGTAATGTCCGGGGCCACACAGGAACTCGCTCACAAATTTATAATGAAATCGCTGATGGTAAGGTGCAAAACAGCCGATTTTTGTTCGATTTGACGTGGAATGCCCCAATTGTAGCGTGTGCAAAGGTCACGTGACATTATTTACTTCTGCGGTTTGTTCGGCTGACAAGAGATGGCACCAGTGGTCTGTGGATCAGAGGCGGGGCTAGGTTCTACGACTTCTTGGGGCAACTTTAGGGCAGAAAAGACGTTTTTTGGCTCCTCATCCCAAAATGCTTCGAACATACAAAAACAAGTTAGATATTCGAAAATCGGAGGACCAAACCGATCGTTTGACGTATCTTGCTCGACTGAGAATTGATCGGTCTTCAAACTACTGAGCAAAAACGAGGTGATTAGTAGCAAGTGCTGGTGACTGTACCTGTAACATGCATCAACTCGTTGGGTATAGAAATGCCTAAAATGCGTTTTTCTGACTCCTTATTTTTAGGTACATTTACCTTTTAGTGAGTAGGTATGCTGCGGCGTTAGTGGCGCGTTTTTTTGCCAATATTTTGTTGACCGGAAATGGAGTGGATGGGGAAAGACGCCTACTCGATGCATGGGGCAAGACGCCCCCAGTTTTCTGAAAGGGGGGCGTTTTGCACGGTGGTGAGAGTGCAGGGTAGCGACCTGTAGGTCGGGGCCGAAAAGGCCTCTCCCTGTCCTTTTTTGCTGATATATCCTAAACGACTGCAGATATCGTCACCAAACTTTCAGGACTCCTCCGGGCATCCATTGTACACATTGCAGCACAATTTTATTCCAAAGGCTATGATAGGTTGACCACAAATGACGTCAGAATGACGTCAAGTTCTGCCATGTTCATCATTTTCTGTTGATGGATGCGGGGGGCGCTTTGCACATGGGTGTGGGCGTATTACCCAGGGTATGGGGCAAAACGCCCTTTTGTAAGGGTATGCGAAAACCTTTTTGGGGGGTTAAATACCACACGCAGGTGTCTTTTCTTGGTCTCAAAGCGTAGTAAAAAGAATGAGCTACATGATGGTGCCCAAAGGTTTAAGTAATCTGTGTTGGGTTGAGTGTCACTTGTCAGGTTTCGCGCTTAAAGGGGGCGTTTTTGACCTATTCACCCTACCTTTTTACACAATTTTCACTGTGAATAGCAACATATGTCATAAAGCCTGATTCTATGGTGTGTGCATTTACGTAGTCGCAATCAATCAGATGCAGGTGTGGCGCTATAGAATCCTGAAAGGAACAACAGCGTAAGGTTGTGTAGAAACACAGACCTGTGCAGGGCTCCCGAATAGACCGCTTGCTAAAAGGAGGAACGTCTAACGGTGTGCAGTACTGACGTAATTGTAAAATACATAATAGATGCATCTATGAAATAGCCATTGGCCATCGCTGCTGGCATCCAGGCTTTGTGGTCAAATGACTGGAGGCATGCAACGCTAAGCTGGTTGACGGCATTCAGGGAAAAGTTCGCAAAGAAATGTGTCGCCTATGCTCTAGAAACATCACTCAGCTCAGAATATATCGCGTGGTGTTTGACGTTACCGATCGTGTCTGCTGTTCTTTGAGTGCGCCTCTGGAGCGCGCCGGCACGATCAAACAGCTCGCGGCCGGGCGCGCCTGTTTGCGCTGCGCGCCGCCGCGGCACCGTCAGCAGCGGAGCGTCCACCGCCTCCAGCGGCCCAGCTGTTTGCGCTCGCGCGGCGCCTTTGTCGGCGAGCACGCAGGCGGGTCGTCGGACTCCTGAAAAGACGCGGCGGCGGCCGCGGGGGACAAAGACGGCCGGCGGCGGCGGCGGCGGCGGCGGCGGCGGCGGCGGCGGCGGCCAGTCGGTGCGCGGCTCGCCGGGCCCGGACACGGCGCGCCGTCCCGCAGACCGGCAGCGGCTGGCCATGCCGCCGCGCTGTCCGCCGCGCCGCATGCTGCGCTCGGCGCTGGCCGCAGGTCTGGCCGTGGTGGCCGCCAACCAGGTGCTCACGCTGTGGACGCTGTTCCACCAGGAGCCGGTCACCGTCGCGCGCACCTACACCCAGCTGCCGCTCGTGGAGGTGCCCAGTGTGACCGTGTGCGCCGTGCCGGAGGCGGCGCCGGCGCCCCGGCCAGCGGCCGCCGTGTGGCGCGGTGCGCCGCCCCTGACGGCGCTGGTCGCCGAGTGCCGGCCGCGCTGCACGCCCAGCGCCGACGCCCCGTTCCCGGGCGGCCGGCAGGTGCCGGTGGCCGTCGGCCGGTGGACCTCCTGGGCCCGCTCTGCCGACGGCGCGCTCTGCCACACGCTCGTCACCAACACCACCTGGGCGGGCGCTGGCGCCCTGGAGCTGGCGCTGGTGCTGCGCGCCGCCGACGGCAGCCGCTCCTGGCAGCACCAGGTGATGGTGCACCCGCGCCGGCGGGCCATCACCGCCGGCCGCGGCGTCCGGCCCGACCGCAGCTTCCGCATCGGGCGCGCGCAGCTGGTCACCGCGCTGGAGGTGCGGACCGACGTCATCGAGCGGCTGGAGCGGCGCACGTTCCCGTGCCGCGCGGCCGCCGGCTACGACTACCTGGTGTGCCGCGCCGCCTGCTGGGACCGGCTGCTGGCCGACACGTTCGACTGCGTCACCAGCGAGGTGCTGGGCAGCTTCCCGCAGCTGGCCGAGTGCGCCGCCGGCGCGGCCGACCCGCGGACCGACGCCGAGCTCGGCAGCCGGCTGCAGCAGTGCGCCGCCCGCTGTCCGCTCGCCTGCACGGCGCGCCGCCTGAGCACGACGCTCTCGTACGCCGAGACGGGCCCGCCGGCCGGCCGGAACAGCACTCTGGTGACGGTGCGCGCCGCCGCACCACCGCAGGAGGTCAGCACCGAGAGCCGCGCCTACCCGCTGGCCAGCTTCCTGGTGGAGGCCGGCGGCTACGTCAGCCTCCTGCTGGGCGTCTCGGCCATGTCGGCCGTGGACGCGCTGCTGGAGGCGCTGGCCAGGTGCCGCGGCCGCGGCGCGCTGGCCGCCCTCCTGGGCCGCGCTCCCGCCGGGCAGCCGCCGCCCGGAGAGACCGGCCGCGTCTCCAGTCCCAGCGGCGAGCACGGCCCGCCACACCCGGCGGCCAACGTGGAGTGCTGAGTAGTGGAGCAAATACGGCAGCGATCGAATTGTAATGCCTGCGGCTCACCTGCGGTCACTAATTGCACGCTGTTCTTAGTACACAGGCAGCGGCAATATAGAGCGTGGTGTGTAGCTGCATTCCGCATACAGGGGGTGAAAGTACCAGCATAGGGTGAAGTCGTATAAGAGTACGCACTTAGTGGATTTCTTGCTCTCATTTGTTTAATATTTGAAAGAAAGAAATGGCAAATAGGGAATATTAAAGTTCATTGAATTAGCCATCAACCCATGGGGCAACGATCCTTCAGCGTAAATGGAAGCGGTCTAAAACTGACATTTTCTGAACCACTGCAGTTGCGTACTCTTACCATATGGGGTGTGTAAGAGTACGCACGCCAGGCGGGTGGAGTACGCAAGCATATGAACACACGCCTATGCAGCTTGTACTGTCCAAATGCTTAACTTCAAACTCAGAAGGCATCTAAGTTACATCTTACATCTAAGTCTTTTACATGACTTAGAAAGCATCTAAGTCATGTAATTCTAGTATCCAAAAAGAAAAACATAAAAAAATCTTTCAAGTCTATAAATCAGGAAATAATCATGTCGTGTGTTTCTTTAAAAAAATGCACAATCAAAAGACAGAATAACTCGTATTTGGAAGAATTTCGGGTACCCATCTGCATCACAGTGCTCCATTGATGATATACCTACAAAACAAACGTCATTGAGCGAT
Source organism: Amphibalanus amphitrite (assembly GCF_019059575.1). Classification (NCBI taxonomy): domain Eukaryota; kingdom Metazoa; phylum Arthropoda; class Thecostraca; order Balanomorpha; family Balanidae; genus Amphibalanus; species Amphibalanus amphitrite. The sequence continues at coordinate 128,040 of NW_024882179.1, forward strand.
ATATTAATAATCTTATATTTCTGTATATTCGATTTAATGTATAATTCTGCGTACTCTTACCCTCCTGAACAGTGCGTCCTCTTACCGTACATGCAATTCGCGCACAAAACAACCCCGAAACGTTGTGCAAAACTTCGCAAACAGAATATTGCACTGCACAGTATTTCCCCAGATAACCTCACAAGTTTCCCACAACAATCACGGAAATGTACCTTATCTCAACTGCCAAGTACCTATCAAAATTATTGTACCATACCATAATAATATCATAACGCTCGAAAATAATATTTATCGCCTTAAACTCAACAGCGTCGCCGCTCAACGCCCACGTTCCGTTGGTGACAAGCACGCACTGGCGGCTTCATGTCACTTCATGAACTCGACAAACCCGCGTTGCTAAGCAACCGAAACAGCTGATGCGTACTCTTATCGCCCGCGTACTCTTACCCGCCCTTACCCTACGTATCTCTTCGCACCCGCTCAAAAACACATGAGCACTGCAGAGGATGGCCATATTGACTGATGAGTTTTAATTTATTTTATTGGTATAGCTGCTGACATACCCGTTGGGTCGACGCCACCGTCCGGTGATCACGATTACCCGGCGGGGTCGCCAAGGGTCACCCAACACCGGACTTTGAGCTGGAATACCTATACTGGCTCCAAGAGTCCTCGCGCTGGTTTCTGAGTGACGACCATCCGCAGTCGCCGTTTGCCAGAGGTGCACAAACCTTCCTACTTGCCTACAATGTAGGAGACAGGAAAGAGCAGAAGAGGGTAGCCGCGAGACAGATTTCAGTTTGTGTTTTCTGTACAAAAATGACTATAAAAACAGCTAACTGGTAGCAATTGGTCGGTACAATCAGCTGTCAACGGCATTTGGTCATTACATTTCTTTACGTGTCTTCAAAAACAGTTCCTACAAATCTCCTCCATGAGACACCCACGAGACAGTTCCCATTGGATTAACCCGCGCGGGGCTGGGGTCTCCAGCCGAACGCGCGGGGCTGGGGGGGGGGGGGTAAATTTTACCCCCCTGTTATCTCCCGAACTAATGGTCCGATTTGGAAAATTCAAACGCCAATCGAAAGCTCTCATCACGAACTACTAAAAACATGTACTTAATTTAAAGTTTGAGGTCAAGGTCAAGGTCAGGTCAAGGGTACAAATTGCAAGTTTCTACAGTATCGGCCTTGCACCGTAGTTGCCGAAGAATGGAGTCATGGACTGAGACTGATCGCCCAAAACGTGTTCTTAGGCTACCAAGACAATATTCGTTGCATACAATATCATTCAGAGGTCAAGGTCAAGGTCAGGTCAGGTCAGGTCAGGTCACCAAATAACAAAATATAGAAAAGGGCATGTGCGACACATGTTTTATGGGTCATTTTACTCATAGAATTCAATAGGCACACTCAATAAGTGATATGGACCACCTCTGGATGAATTTCAGGTCGAGGTCAGGTCAAGGTCAGGTCAAGTGAGGTCAAATTTTGAAGTTGGTTGTTAAGGCCTAAAAAGGTGTCTATCTGATGCAGTTTTTCACGGCGAATCGAATGGAACTATTTTTGTTTCCGTACGAGGTCTAGAACTTCCAAAAAAGTCATTTTTCAAAAATTTTGTGTGTCGTGACGTCATAAAATTTTGAATAACTCCCACATTTTTGAACCGATTCTTCTAAAATTTGGTATGTAGGTGCACATAGACCACTTCTCTGACATATATTCCGGTTTTTTTGATAGACTCAAAATTTTGGATTTTATAATGATTTTCCCAAAAAAGTCAGTTTTTTGAAAAAATTTAGGCCAAAATCCAAAATTTTCAAAAAACCGAGATAGCCATTTGATAGACAAAGTAAAATTATGTATAACCTTTTTTGTTACGTCTTGATTCCTTTAAAAATGAAGATGTTAGCGGCGTTTGAATTTTTGCCGTTTTTTAGGCGAAAATGGCGAACATGACGTCACTAAAACGTCAATTTCTCAAAAATTTTCCGACGGATTTCGCTCAAATTTTCAGGGAATGTGTCAAATTGATGTAAGAAAAGGTACTGAAAGTTTGGCGGCGCTGCGCGCCGCCGTTTTTGAGATATCGCAAAAATTCGCGAGGGGGGGTAAAATTTACCCCCCCCCCAGCCCCGCGCGGGTTAACCCTCGCATGTGTAGGTAGGGGGGGTCGGATGGACCCCCCCCCCATGGTTTTTCGCGAATAACTCGCGTAAAAAGCGGCCGATCGCGACGAAACTTTCAGTACTCTCGCATTGATCAATTTTACACCTACCCTGAAAATTTCATGACCCTGACCCAAATGACCTTTGACCTGTGACCTCTTTTCCGAGACCATGTTTGGCCGGAATCGCGATTTCGCGTATGTCGGCTCGCACTAGCCGCGTGTTTGCAAGCTTTTCGTGGTTTCAAACGTTCAAACATGTGATTTGATGTTACTCCCGTGTGTGTCAAGGTCACCTGAAGGTCAGGTCAGGTCATTGACCTTTGGTGACCTCGGGTGACCTCGGGTCACTTTTTCGAGTTTTACATGTTTCTAGGCTAGTTTTTGGAGCTGAATTCGAATTTAGCAACCATTTGAACATTTACGAAGTAGTTTTGGTGACTTCGTAACATGTTACGAAGCTGTCAGAGGCGGTTGACACGTACTACAAATACCCGTCACGACGCCTACTGGTTGACCTGACCTGACCTGACCCGACCTGGTCTAAATGCTTCAAGACATCATCTGTGATCAAAACTAACACGATATTCGTGATCAGCACCCCGAAAAACCCCTTAGCAGCCACACTTTACGACTTTCTAACAGGTCCCGATTTTCCCGACTTTGGGTCATTGACCTGACCTGGAAGGTCAACCAATGACCTAGGACCTTAAAATTGGGTATCATCGGCTTCCTCTCGTCACGGGCAACACGCTCGTTTTTTCCGCGAAGCTCTAGCTCGATCAGGGGCCAAACGGCAAGGGGGGGGGTCCAACCGACCCCCCCCCCCCTGCCCCTACACATTAGAAGCTGGCAAACGCCGCACACATGCGAGGGTTAACATTGTGTCTCATGAGACACCGTGTAGGTAAAATGTAGGATGAAAAACTGCGAAAGTGGTGGGCATGTTTCGAAAAACGGCGCACAAATTCTTGGGGCGCCTTAACAAAACTCTTGTTCGAAAATGGGTTCTGGTAAAGCTTCGTCAGCTGGTTTCCATAGCAACCGCCATTCGTGGGACAAGCTGACGCCATTTGCTAGCGCGTTGCGTGGTAACCAGCTATCGGTGTCAGTTGAATTTGAAAGATAATTGTAACAGTGAACAGCTCGCTTCAGTTGCTGTACTGTGCTGTGGATGTGTGTCTTGTGCAGTGTAAGCAAAGTGTATAAGGACTTTTACATTATATTTTGTGATGTGATGGTGTGGTAGGTAATAGAAGGTTGTGAGCTCCAAGTGGAGTTAAGGAATTGCCAAAGAAATGAAAACTCTGCATGGGCCGGCAATCTGCAGCCTGCACTTCTATAAACTCTTCATAAGAGGTTCGTGGCAGGGGGCATTTTCGGGAGCGATTATGGAGGTGCTGGTAAGTAGGTAGGTACCCAACCTAATTGGCTTGATGAGAACTGAAACTGAAAGTCAAATGAATTGCTTTACCTATCCTATCTGATCACTTCTACTTATTTTTTTTTTAATTTTCCATTCATTTTGATTGATAAAGGACAACATTGAAAGATGCTAACATGCAGGTAAGTACCTACCTAGCTCTAATGTAAATAGGTACCTAATAATTTCCTTCAAAAGAATATATGGCTCTTCAATGTACTGGAGATTTAGTAATTGAAGGCATCTCACTTCATTTTGAATATTACCTAGGTATAACTTCCCTCAACTGCATGACAAATTTTCAATTTCCTTGTTGTAACACCAATACCACAAACATTCATCTGGGCACAAGGCTCACAACATCAAATTATTCATGTTTTATAGACAGGTACCTATACAGCAAAAATGCAACAGATATGTGATTATTTTATACATAGGCTTTGTGTTCAGTTGTGTATACAATAATTTTGTGGGTGGAAAATGTGTCATGAATTGTCTACAGGTCTGTGTAGAATTGTAATTAATATGATTATAGAAAAAGGAATGGTCAGTTAAGTAGTCAACATGTTTACTCAATAACAAGATATGCTGGCATGGAGTTTGCTCATGAGTTTGCTCAAAAACCTTTCAGTTAGTGTGGGAAGCATAGCAATTTGAAGCATATGCTTATAAAACTGATTTGTCATGGGGTTTGTGAAGTTCTCCATAAATTTCACACCTAGCAATGTACCTACCTAATGCATTGCATTACTTTAAAAAGAGGGAGACCATACAAGTTGTCAGGTAGGTAGGCTTTGACATTGATTTCAAGATTTCAAGGTGATCTGTGCTTTTTGCTTAGGTATAACTTGTCCTCATTCTCTGACTAAAGGAGTGGCAATAAAATCTGACTTGTTCTATTTTCCTCTTGTCTTGCCATTTTTGACATAATCCTTGCCCAGGCTATATGTTGGTATGATGAAGGTCAATCAGATGACATATTTCAAATATTACAGTCATGATTTCAGATGAATTTGCCTAACTTTATTTAAACAATATAAGATTACACATTGCATAGTTATAACAGCAATATTTGAGCCACCACTGGCATAGAAATTGATAGGTTGCAAAACATTACTCAGCAAGAAGAAATAAGTCATTGACAGTGGAGAAAACACATCTAGACTTGACAACAAATTACAATTGATTATTCTCCTACCATTAATGTTGGCTGTTACGTGCCGCAGATGATGATGCTGAATTTGAGCACGTGCAGCGGCATGATCAAAGAAAAATGAGTGTGAGCTGAGAAAAATGGTGACAGAAAAATATAGATTGACCTGGATCGGAACAATGAATTGATTTTCTGATAATAACAAGGCAATATATATAGGGATTATAGTTTTAATACCACTGATTTGATCTTAACGTAACCTGACGTGATGCATCCTTGATAACAAATTAAAGCCAATATTAAAGCTAAAATCAGGCAGCCGCCACTTGCAACATACTGGCGACCGTGACAGGACGACGATGGAGAAATACTTAGAACTGGCGGCTCGCCACGGACTAAACGGGGAAGAAGCTCTCAAGTTTGCATCTGAACGCATGGATAAAGATGCAGAGCGAGAGGAGCGAAGACTGGAACGTGAAAGAGAACGAGAAAAGGAAAGAGAGGAGCACGAAAGAGAAAGACAGGAGTATGAGAAACAAAGAGAAGAACGCGAAAAGGAAAGAGAGGAAAGGGAAAAGGAACGCAAACATGAACTCGAAAAGCTTCAATACCAAAGCGAGATATCCAGCGTCACTAGAGCAGCAACAGCTACTGTTCAGACACCGAAACTGCCGCCGTTCATGGAAGGCCGAGATGAAATGGACAGCTACCTACAACGTTTCGAAAGGTTCGCCCGCGCGGCGGGATGGGGGGAGGACCAGTGGGCAGTCTCTCTCAGTGCCCTGCTAACGGGGAAAGCTCTCGATGTCTATCATCGACTGGGAGTCGAAGACGCGGCAGACTATATGCACTTGAAAAATGCGTTGCTGAAGCGCTATGGATTGACAGCCGATGGATATAGAAGGAGGTTGAGAGAATCAAGGCCCGAACAAGACGAGACCCCACAACAATTTGTGGTCAGGCTCCAGGCGTATCTAAAACAGTGGATCGCCCTGGAAGAAACAGATGACTCAAGAGACGCCCTGGAAGAGCTCATGATCAGAGAGCAATTCATGATAACGTGTCCGGCTGAGCTCAGACTATTTCTGAAGGAGAGGAAGCTATCATCGCTAGAAGAGATGACCGAGACGGCTCAGCAGTACCTGGAGGCAAGGAATCGAACTTTGTACGATCTTGAAAGAAAGTCTTCATGGAATGACACCAAAGCGCGGTACGCAAAAGAGTCGAGTAAGGTTAGTTCGGTGCGATCGGCCTCAGCCTTACAGGTGAACTCAAGAGTCGGGCGGCCCAGATGCTCATTCTGTGAACAGTCACATGAATCGGAGACGTGTCCAGAAGTGGAAAGGATGAGCATCGACGACCGACGTAAACGGCTGCTCACTTCTGGGTCTTGCTTTCTTTGCCTACGTCCGAGGCATATCGCCAGCACCTGCGAACTCCAGAAGACATGCGGCAAGTGTCAGCGCAAACATCATGAGCTGCTCTGCTTTGAACCTGAATCTAAGGCCGCAGGAAGTCCAGCCAAGGTACTAGCGGCTCGGTCGCATATCCAAGAGAGCACGGCTGTAGCATTACAGACCGCTCGCGTTGTTGCTCTCGGTCCAGCGGGTACCGAGTGCGCCCGGGTGCTGATAGACTCAGGCTCTAACCAGTCGTTCATTACAAAGAAGCTGGCCACGAAGTTGGGTTGTGAGAAGATCGGAGAACAAGACACAAATGTATCGACGTTTGGCGGCGCTGATAAGTGCTATAAATCCATGAAGAAAGTGGCAGTCACATTGAAGAAGGTGGAAGACACTTCAGATAATATCCTCACGATAAATGTGGCAGAGATCGAAGCAATATGTGCCCCTGTAAACACAAACCTCAAAATACAGGAAGAGGATATGACCCATCTGAAGGAGCTGCAGCTGGCCGACCCACCGGAACTTTGGAAGGAAGGTCAAGAGATAGACTTACTGCTGGGCATGGATGTATATCAGGATGTCATGACGGGAAGGATCCGTAAAAACAAGTCGGGCCCAATCGCGATGGAATCCATTTTCGGGTGGATTTTGGGAGGCCGGCTCCATTCTTCTGAGGAAGAAACGAAACAAGTCTTCTTTCTGCAAACGGCAAGCAGCACAAGTGATGAACTCGAGCGGCTCTGGGACTTAGAATCCATTGGCATCAGAAGCCCATCGTTTGCAAGTTCGTGTGAAGAAAAACAAACTCGAGAAGAGGAGGCGGTGGCTCATTTTGAAACCACGTGCACGCGTCTTGACGACGGTCGATACGAGGTTCGTTGGCCCAAAAATGAAAACTTCGCCGACCTTTCTGAGGATGACAGTCTCGCACGAGCACGCCTAGAGCGTTGTGAGAAGACGTTAGAACGCAGTGGACGACTACCGGAGTACAGTCAGGCTCTCATGCAATACATAGACGAGGGCTACGCAGAGAGAGCCCCCGCCGAGCCTGACGGTCCGGTACATGTTCTATCACACCATGCTGTGCGCAAAAATGGGAGGATCAGAATCGTGTTTGACGCATCCGCCGGGGAGCCCCACTCTCTCAACAACTGTGTTCTTCCCGGGCCAAATCTGATCACAGATCTTGCTGGAATACTGCTGCGTTTCCGGCTCTATCAAGTCGCCGTGTCAGCGGATATTGAGAAGGCCTTTTTGCAAATAAGTCTGCATCCACAAGACCGAGATGTGACTCGATTTTTGTGGCGAGTAACCCCGGGAGAAGAACCATCCGTATTTCGGATGACACGTGTCATCTTTGGGGTCAGCGCGTCGCCATTTCTTCTCCAAGCGACCATCAAGCGACACTTGAGTCAGTACAGTGACGTCTGGAGTTCGTCGGCTTTGCGGTTGAGCACTGATCTGTACTGCGACGACCTGCTCACCAGCCTGAAAACCGAGGAGGAGGCGGAAAACTTCATCCAGGAAACGAAACAGATTTTTTGCGAAGCGAAGATGAACATGCGAAAATGGGCTAGCAACAAAGCTCTGTCAGGAGTAAGGGATGCTGACTGCAGTGGCCCAGTCTCCCTTCTTGACGGCGGGTCAAATGAGAAGAAGGTCCTGGGAGTGTTGTGGGCGAGAGCAGACGACAGCCTTAGGTTCGATCCCAGTTCTCTGATGCTGTTGAGCGACTCTCTGCGTCCCACAAAACGGAACATTCTGCGGATCTCAGCCAGGATTTTCGATCCCTTGGGCTTACTGACTCCGTTCACCGTCCGACCGAAGCTGATGCTGAAGCAGCTATGGATACATGGACGAGGGTGGGATGATACGATGAATCAAGAGGTGCAGCGACTTTGGCTCGCTTGGAAGAAGGAACTTCATGAGCTTGAGAAGATCTGTTTTCCAAGACCGTACGACTCAGAGAACATTGGCTCCTTTCAGATTCATACTTTCTGCGACGCGAGCCAAGAAGCCTACGCCGCCGCCGTGTACCTGCGGCCAAGTGGTGACTGTCCACGCAAGAGCAGACTTGTGATGTCAAAGAGCAGACTGGCGCCAACCAAGCCGATGTGTCTGGCGCGTTTGGAGCTAATGGCGGCAGTCATCGGAGCCCGACTCACAGAATACGTCATCATGTCTCTGGGGATCCAACCTGAAGCGGTGCACTTGTGGTCTGACTCCGAAGTAGCGCTCGCTTGGATACGAAGTGACCCACGTCGGTGGGGGACCTTTGTGTCCAACCGGGTGACCGAGGTGCAACAAAAGTTCCCACCGGAGACCTGGCGTCACTGCCCTGGCCAGAGCAACCCAGCGGATTTGCCTTCCCGGGGCGCCTCCGTGACGAAGATGCAAGATGAGCTGTGGCAGAATGGTCCGACATGGCTGGAGCAGCCCGAAACAGAGTGGCCCCCGAGCTACCGGGTTTCTGAGCCACGAGAATGTCTCAGTGAAGAAAGGGGCACGATAGCACCAGTCATGCTATCAAGAGCACATGCTCACCCGGACGGGAACGGTGGTCTGAAAAACGTGATTGACATCAGCAGGTTTAGCAGCTTGGCTAAACTACATCGAGTTACGGCATGGGTGCTAAGATGGAGTGCGGTGTGTACGGGTCTAACAGAGCGGCAGGAAAGCTTATCTCCAGAGGAGATCCAACGAGCGGAAACGATCTGGCTCAAAGAAGTGCAGAAAGATGCGTACGCCGCCGAGCTCACGGCACTACAATCAGGGAATGGAGTCGACAAGAAGTCAAGGATCTTCAACTTGAATCCATTCCTGGACAACGATCAGCTGATGAAAGTGCGAGGACGAATACAGCTGGCTGAACTCACCCAGGAAGAGAAACATCCAGTCATCATTCCCGCGGAGCACAAGTATGTGGAATTGTTGGTACTCGACCGCCATCAAACATCATGCCATGGCGGCGTACAACAAACACTCCATGCACTCAGAGAAAGGTTCTGGATCCCATGTGGCCGGAAACTCGTGAGAAAGCTGATTCGGGGCTGCAGCAGATGCAAGGTGTTTTCTGCAGAACCGTTCAGTGAAGAGGCTGCTCCGCTCCCCAGGGAGAGAGTGACAACGAGACCACCATTCTCCGCTGTAGGTGTAGATATAGCAGGCCCCATCTATCGAAAAGGTCCTGGATCGATCCCCGTGAAAGTGTGGCTAGTTCTTTTCACCTGCACTGTTGTTAGGGCGGTACATCTGGAGCTGGTAGATTCTCTGTCGACAGACGACTTCATGAAAGCGTACGAACGGTTTGCAGCACGACGAGGGAAGCCTGAAGTGATATTCAGCGACAATGGATTGAACTTCAAAGGGGCGTCACCTATCTTGGCCACGAGAGGAATCAAGTGGAAGTTTAGTGCACAGCGAGCCCCGTGGTGGGGTGGATTCTGGGAAAGGCTGATACACATGACGAAGGACGCTCTGCGTCGAACTCTAAGAAGAAGCCTCCTCACGTGGGAAGAATTGAGTACTGTGCTGTGTCAAATAGAGGCAGCCATCAACGCGAGACCCCTGACGGCCCTTACTGATGACCCTGAGGACGTCCGTCCTCTGTCTCCGCAAGACTTCCTGCATGGCAACTCTGCAGGCGATGAAACTGGTCTCCATGATGCTGACCTCTCTTCTATCGGCGGCCAGCGTCTCAGGGCTGGAAGAAAATACCGGCAACAAGTTCTTCAGCATCTGTGGAACAGATGGAAGACTGAGTATTTGAAGGAGCTACGTCTACCTCCTCGTCCGGAGACCGGCCAACGTAAACCCGCGGAACACGACCTGGTGCTCATTGGAGACAATCCACGCTCTTCACGTGCCTTGTGGAGAACAGGGATCATCGTCGAGCTACACCACGGCCGAGATGCCCGAGTGCGTGCCGCCTCCGTTCGCACCGTGGATGGCACCGTCGTGCGACCCATCCAGCGGCTTCATCTGTTGGAGGGCAGGATAGGTTAGAGGTGAGACGTGTGTCTCACGGGGGGAGGGTGTTACGTGCCGCAGATGATGATGCTGAATTTGAGCACGTGCAGCGGCATGATCAAAGAAAAATGAGTGTGAGCTGAGAAAAATGGTGACAGAAAAATATAGATTGACCTGGATCGGAACAATGAATTGATTTTCTGATAATAACAAGGCAATATATATAGGGATTATAGTTTTAATACCACTGATTTGATCTTAACGTAACCTGACGTGATGCATCCTTGATAACAAATTAAAGCCAATATTAAAGCTAAAATCAGGCAGCCGCCACTTGCAACAGTTGGCATAAGTAATAATTCAAATGGATACTTAGTGCATTTTTCTAAAGGTTTTAAGCACATGAGATCCATCCAAAGGCACAGACTCGGAACAAAGGCTGTGTTATAAACAAGGATATTGCACCTTTTTGGTATTTTAACATGTTGTTATATTCCGACATCCTAAGAAAAATAATATGGTAATCTGCCCTGCTTCATTTGATACGTATCGATGAGTAATTGGATGTTGCGGGAATGCAGTTAGTTTTCCGGCAGTTGTCTCCAGCAGCGACAAAATGGCCGCTTACTTTCTGTCAAACATTTGCTTTCATATGGCTAAGTACATTAATTTCACTTAGTCTAACTTTGTCTAGCAAATCTCCAGTTTTACTTCGGAAAAACCGGCAGCGTGTTCCACATTGGTGACCCCGCCAGGCGAGGCAGTTCCGTCGGCCGTCGATGTCCTTCGGTCATATAACCCCTAATAAAACTAGCGCGTCGAACGATCGGCAGCATGGATGGTCTCACACCATCCATGGCATGGGGACCGACCTCACAGAGCCACGAAGAAAACAGGAACTCGGATTTATCTGCCTCTAAACTGTAATGTATGAATGCGTCGTGAAAATTTTACAAGACAGCTGAGGTTTGCTAAGCAAGAAAAAATAGACCAGGATCTGTATTAGCGAAGAGATTAGCGATGCACGTGAAATGTGTATAGATTGCAGTATAGATGTAGTCAGCGATGGATTATAAAAGGATTTAAAGCCGCTTCTTAAAGCCTACAGTCAAAACGTTTTCTGGACGTTTGTGGTCCTCAATATGATAGGTATTCCATAGCAATTTAATGGGCTTCGTCCCATTAGCAAATATTGCAAAATCGTCCTCAAATAATGTTTTCTTACCAAAATGAAGTAATGTTGATCCAGGAAAAAACTTGTTACACACTCCTTAAAGTTTCATATTCCTGAACAGAAACACTGATGTGCACCGTACACTGCAGCGTTACGTCACTTCACCTTCAGCCCGCCAAGTAGTAACTGCCGCACTAAACGGGAGAGGGACGCTATGGGACGGCAGATGGACGCCCGTCTGGTCCATGTGGAACTGAACCCTCATTGGATGAGAGGAATTAATTGAGCGTCCCGGTGGTTTTATGAGGGTAGTTCTTGACTTTCCAGTGTTTCCAGACACAGTCAACAACCAGACCGCCTCACTCTAGTCTATTTATACACCACCAGTATGCATTTCAGGTGGAGGTGTACCAAGTCCTGCCTCGCACTTTGCCCAAATCAGCGCATACCGTATGTCTGTCGGCTTCTTAAAAAATGACGATATATCTGCGGATAGCTTCAGAAATAAAAACACTAGGAATAGCGTTTACGTCCTGTAAATATTAATAACTGTAATGCAAATAACCAGCTTTACTTGAAAGTGTAGATATGTTGGGATATACCTAAGGATGATCGGTGAGACAAACCGGAGCCATCGGAGACCGTGTAGGAGACAGGCTGGGCTATTTGTGCACCTCTGCCGTTTGCGCTCACACGGATCCCTGACGTAGGCCTGTGAGGGGCTCACGCCGGCTTCTGGAGGTTGTCACCAGCACTAGGGCCCCGTCTCGTCCTCTCTAGGCCTCCGACGGCCTCTTTATGCCTCCAACGGCCTGTTTAGGCCCCTGACAGCCCCCGAGAGCCCTACCATGGATGAGATAATAATGGATTGGTGTCTTCGCAGTTTTTGGCGACATTGAGCTCAGGCCTGCCATCTAGTGGGAGAATTATCGTAAGTTAGGAGCAAGCCGAGTGAACGCCGCTGATTAGCATTGTGACACATGGGAGTGTGGTGTAGTAGCGGGCTTATTGTGCAATTTTTCAAAAGGCTATGTCTTTATATGACAGTAAAAGCGAAGAAATTAATAGATTTATGTGCAGGGTCAGTAATAAGATAAGCAGTTACATGTTATTTCCTCATTAAATCGTGAAACAGGGAGTTATTGGAGACTTCGCCAGCACGTGTCGTTTTCGCTATTTTTCACATGAGTATTTACTTGGCCTAAATCAAACAAATTGTCCGATCAAAGAACAAAACGAGCGTTAAGTACTAGGCTATAAGTCTAATGAAAAAGTTGAACGGAATTGCTAACGTCATTGCCGCTCAATATGTCATTCAAGACGCTCTATGAAAAAGACCCAACCAGTGCCGCGTAGTCGATGAAATTTCAGTGACTTTGGCTCCAACTCCGATTCCGGTATCCAAATATCGACTCCGACTCCTCCGGGCAGAACTGTCGATTCACACAGACTCCGACTCTGACTCCGACTCTGCAGCCCTGGTAAGTCTGTGGAGTCGATGACTTTTCGGTGACGTTCAACTCATACTCCGACTACAGCTTTTAAAAATCAACCGACTCCGAGTCGGAACTGAACCGCTGGCTCTGACTACAACTCCGCAGCCCTGGCCCAATATAGCCACCTAAAACAACTTTGATGTGTGATCTTCTTCGTACTGTTATTTTACACAAGGGGTGGAAAAGGGAGACGAAGCCTTCACAAACAAGGATCTCCTGTTGCGGATCAAGCAGCTGCTGGAACAGAAAGGCATAAACACCACGCATCTCATTTCATCGTTTTCCTAACGACTCTGCACCAATGTAAGCACTGATCAATGCAGTGCTATAGCATCGGTGTGACATTTGTGTACCAAGTTTGAGTGTTATCCGCCTAGCCGTTCTTGAGATATGCACTGAAAGAAAAGTACACCCAAAATTGGAATAATTTTACGGTGCCTAAATCTCCAACCCTAAGTGATCATTCTACTCCCCAGTGTAAACTGCTTTAACATGGGCGATTAGCGACTATTTTTACCACCGGGTGTTATCAAATAACTCCCATGAGCTTAAAAATACACTTTCTCTGGAGTAAAAGTACGGTGCCTAAAACTCCAACCCTAGAGGAATAATTTTACACCCCGGTGTAGGGGAGTAAAACCGAATAAAGCATGCGATTTACGGGAGTAATACTGCACTCCCAGTGTAATAATATCAAATCAGATTTCACCCCCTGCTTCAGGGTGTAAAAACAGAAAACAGCATTTATACACCAGAGTAGAAAAAAGTTGAGAGAGTAAAAATAATTCACATTCTAATTCACGTTGAAACAAAAACTCAGAAAGATAATTCTATGACTGAAAAGTTTTAGAGTAAAATTACCCCGAGTTAAATATACACCACTATTTCAGTTTACCCTCTGGTGTATTTTTATGCCTACGCTGCAATGTAATGGTATATCGTCTGCTTATATATACTTTGCACCAAAGTTAATGGTGAAGTCAAACAGATGGCATGCAATGACCATTTCAGATAGTACATATCGTGTAACCATGGGATGTCAGATACGCTATGGTCAGGATACGCATTGTGAACGCGTTGTACGAGGGATCCGAAATTATGAAACCATAAAACAGTAATGTCTTCCAGTCGGTGCGATAAAACGTGATTGCTACCAATGTAATAGTAATTAAGAAAAATCATGTTTATCACATATTATGTATTGATCATAGTTCAATCACTCACAGTTCAATCACTCGCATCGATCTCGATGAGGTTGACTACGTTAAATCACAGACACATTAGTCACATACAGTAACAAACCACACAATCACCTTGGTCTATGTACAGGGTGGCGCACGTAAAACCCCCAATGTGAAACTTGAATAACTTCCATCATAGGTAGCCAAATTGAATGATACTAACCTGCGCCCCACTGGGGTCTTTTAATAACGCCGACCCCCCCCCCCCCCCCTCCTAACTCCGAAACTACTAAGCCGATTGTCAAAATTCAAACGGCGTCTGATAGCCCAGGAACAACTGTCGAGCGGAACCTACTCTTATTGACCTCGAGGTCACCGATGACGTCACAGGTCAGGTCAAAGTAAAATTTATCGACGTTTTGGCTTGTTAACTATTTGGGCTCTGGCCGCCGTCTCAAAAGTCGGATCTGGCTCATTTTTGGTTTACACACTCATGAATACATGCCTAAGATACCCTGAGGGTACCAAACTTGTTGAATTTTTCAGGTCACGGCAAGGTCATCCTAGGTCACGGAAATATTATATTTAATTGGTCACGTGACGCATGTTTTATGGTCCATTTAGGCCAGATTGCGAAATCAGTGTCGTCTGTGTCATATCAGGCCATTTTCAGCTGAAAAAGCTGAGGTCAGGTCATTTTCAGGTCAAAAAGTTCAAATTTTCAAGTTGAAATTTTCAACAGAAAAGGTATCTATCAGATGCAGTTTGAGCTCAGAAACACGATGGTGCGATGGTGCTATTTATTTTGGTGTACGATGTCAAAAACGTGCTAAAAATTGATTTGAAAATTTGATAATGACGGATATTTTTACTATAAAGCATATAACTTGGCTATTTTGTAGGATATCGGGCTAAAACGTCCTAGAGTAGGTCACTGGTATGTGTTTTATCACAAATGTATCGGTTTTTCCGAAAAAGCAAAAACTGTCTTAAAAATTACCAATCTAAAATTTTTGATAGTTCATATGTATAATTTTCAAAATTATCGAAATTTTAAAAATCAGAGATAGCAGTTTGATAGTCCAATGTGTTTTGAGTCATTCTATGCAAAGAAATCGGATCTATCTTAAAAACTGAGCTCTTGAAAGCGGTTGCCGTAGTTCAATGTTTTGCATCAAAACCGGACGGACATGACGTCACTCTGACGTCATTTGCGGCCGACCTATGGTAGCTAGAAAGTTTTTATTCGGACACAAGGTGTCAAATCGATGCAGGCAAAGGTCCTGAAAGTTTCGTGTTGACACGTCCAGCGGTTTTGAAGATATTGCAGAAAAACGAGAGGGGGGCTATAAATAGCCCCCCCCCCCCTCCCAGTGGGGCGCGGGTTAACACAATGTAGTTAGATACACATTTGGGATTATATTCTTCCAAGCTTTATACAAATACGTTCACGTTCAGCTCAGTGTTGCACCTCGACGTGCCTCCTACCGTTTTTCATCGCTTTATCGAGGCGCTCGCGGTACGCCAGCGCTGCTTTCTAGCGCATCTCGACGGTGATCTCTGCAAAGGCGGCTCGGAGCCGACCTTGCAACTCCGGAATGTTCGCCGGCCGCGTTACGTATACCTACGACTTCACAAACCACAACATGAAAAATTCACACGTGGTGAGGTTGGGCTTCGCCTAAAGTGCCCTGACCATCGCACTCGCCCGACCTCACCACGCGTGTGAATTTTTTCACGTGGGGGCTTGTGAAGTCGAAGGTATACGTAACGCGGCCGGCGAACCTTCCGGTGTTGAAAGGTCGGATCAGAGCCGCCTTTGCAAAGATCACCGTCGAAATGCGCAAGAAAGCAGCGTTTGCGTACCG
Organism: Amphibalanus amphitrite; assembly: GCF_019059575.1. Lineage (NCBI taxonomy): Eukaryota > Metazoa > Arthropoda > Thecostraca > Balanomorpha > Balanidae > Amphibalanus > Amphibalanus amphitrite. The sequence goes on from NW_024882179.1 coordinate 143,879, forward strand.
CGAGCGCCTCGAGAAAGTGATGAAAACGATAGGGGTCACGTCGAGGTGCACAACTGAGCTGAACGTGAATGGATTTGTCTAAGACTTGGATGAATATCATTCCAATTGTGTATCTACGCTGTGTGAAAATAGTATCTAATTCGGTTAAGAATGATGGAAGTCATTAAAGCCTCAAATCGGGTGTTTTGCGTGCGCCACCCTGTACTTTGTACTCTTGGCCCTTGAACATGAAAAACTTTGAAACATGAAACGCACGCAGACTACGCAGTATACACTCTTCGTGTGTGGGTCAGTGATAAATCTGAGCTTCCGAGTTCCGGCATGACATTTAGGGTGGCGTACCGCAATTGCCAGTATACTCGCACGCGCATCTTGCACTCTACTCAGCCAGGGAGCACACTATTTTCTGCGATGCTTTACTTAGTGAAATATTGATGATAATTATAGTTCGTTTTTCTTAAGTTCGACCCTCACTGTAAACGTCTCTTTGAACACAGCACGAAAATTGCTGGCTGGATTACTGAGAAAACTGGTTGGCGCACATTGATTTCACAGGTGATCAACTGTATCAAAATTATTTATATCTGGCTCCTACTTCCCAGACTTGTAGCTCGTATTTGCCCATGTTTACAACCACACAAAGATGGACGACTTCTCAGGAATTATAACTTAACTAATTGATGAATCCTGCGGCGCTTAAAGGGACCCTCCCACCTTAACATTAGATTTGAGTTGAGATAGCCAAAATGGGGTCCCTGGCTCACAACTACCGGTTTCGGCACTCACAACATCGAGAAATGCCTGAAATCGGAAATATTGAATTTCAAAATTGCAGCATTTTGATTCAGAGGGGCTAATGCATAGGAATACCCCTCTGAATGTGTGACGTCAGCGCAGATATCTAACGATTTTTAAATGTTTGACTAAAACGTTTTGTAGCACGCGGTGGTATATGCTGCTTTGCGCGCAACAAGTGCCGCACTTTCAGCTGCCAAACTATTGCTTCCAAATTGCTGCGATGGAGGCGAGAGACGCGGCACGCCTGGACAAGGAGAGGACGCCGTGTGAGGAGACAGAGCGCGAGTTTCGGATCAAACGCAACGCAGTGAAGGCTTCTCAGCGCCGCGCCTGCTCTCAGTATTTTCTCTCCTCATACAGACAATCCAGGTCCAACACCTGGAAGGATATTCGACGATTCCTCGTCTCCTCCAGCAAGCCCCAGCCGAATTCTCACAGCCCAGTAGATCATCAGTCCGGCTGGCTGGACCGGCTGAACCGGTACTTTGCGGACGTGGGCTCGACAGTGGCAGATGAGCTGGCAGCTGCGGACACCGGAGAGATACTCAGGCCACGCCCGCCACGAGTCATCAGCGGCGCCTTCAGCCCCCGGCCGGCGACTCTCCCGGAGCTGTCCGCGGCACTCCAGCGCATGAGCCCATCCAAAGCTTGCGGAGATGACGGCATCACCATCGCCATGCTTCGGATGACCTTCCCCGTGATCGGCCCGCACATCCTTCACGTCATCAACAGCAGCATCACCCGGGCCGAGTTGCCACCGTCATGGAGAGCTGCTTCCGTTGTCCCCATACACAAGAGTGGCGATAAGGACAATCCCAGCAACTACAGACCTATATCAGTGTTGTCTGTGGTCGCTAAACTCTGTGAACGCGTCGTGTGCACCCAGCTGACGGACTATCTAACCGGTCATCATATCCTCTGTGCGCAGCAGTACGGGTTCCGCCCCGGCCAATCCACGGAGGCGGCCCTGCTCGATGCTGTCGGTCACATCACCGATAACATCGACGGAGGGCGCGTGACTTCACTCGTCACCGCTGACACCTCCAAGGCGTTTGACAGCGTCGAGCATGGTCGCCTCTTGGAGAAGCTGGGGTGGTACGGTATTGATGACCGGTGGTTCCGTGCATGGCTTTCCGACCGCACGCAGTCAGTTAGAGGTGGATCGGGTGCTGAGCTGCCGGTGACGCATGGGGTGGTGCAGGGCAGCATAATGGGCCCAGTGTTGTTCCTGGTGTTCTCCAATGACTTGTCACAACACGTGCCGCATGGGATGCTTGTTATGTACGCCGACGATGCCCAGTTTATAGATTCAGACTCGCCAAGAAACCTGTCAGAGCTTAAATGCCGCGTAGAACAAACCCTGTCTGTAGCTCTCTGCTGGTTCACGCAAAATAGGCTAAAGATAAACCCTTCGAAGACAGAACTGCTTATCTTGAGATCCTCACGCCAAAATGATGTCAACTTCACCGTCAAATTCGGCGAGTCGGAAGTCGTGCCTGTGCAGTCGGCGAGGGTCCTAGGCGTCAACATCGACTCGTGCCTGACGTGGGAGCAGCATGTGGCTGCGATCACTCGCCGATGTTACTGCATTCTGATAGGGCTGGCCAGAATGCAGCGTCGTGTGCCGCGTGAGACAAAGCAGCTGTTGGTCGAGGCACTGGTATTCCCTCATCTGCAGTACTGCATGTGCGTGTGGGGAAGCTGCACAAAGACCCAAAAGCACAGACTCCAGAGATGCATGAATTTTGGCGCCCGCATTGTCACTGGTCTTGGCTATCGTGAACACATTTCCGGGACACTGCGAGAGCTTGGATGGCGGGTGATCGAGGACATGATAACTGAGCGTGACCTGTGCGTCATGTACAACCTGAACCATGTCGAGAGCGCCCCTGAGCTTCTCCGCTCACGCATCACCCACCGCTCTGATGTGTCTGTGCGTGAAACGAGAGCGACACGTGACGGCGAGCTGGAGGTGCCGCGGGCCCGCACAGAGTTTGCCCGTCGGTCGTTCTTCAATCGGGCGGTGAGAGCGTGGAATAGGCTACCGCTGAGTGCGAGAAACGCGTCTTCTCTTCCTGTCTTTAAAAAGTGTATCGCAGATGCCTTTTAACCTTTTAAAGGGTGATGCAAATGTGGATTGATAGGAAAATGCTTTTACTTGTGCTACATGACGTGGAACGCTGAAAACCCATTTTATGGATGTATTCCTAAATATATGATATGATATGAAATAAAGTCGCTAGGAACCAGCCCCCGTTCACGAGCTCCAGAATCCCTTTACCGTGACGTCACCACGGCGGCAGAATCTCCCTTCACCCATAGGCATGCATGCAAATTTCATCATCTTTCGGGCGAGCTGGAGATAAAATCAAGGCTTATATTGTCATCAAAAGATGTACCAATGTAACAATGAATTCGCCTCATTACGATAAATGGGACTGAAACTAAAAAAGTAGGACTATATCGAGCAAAAATTAGCAATTCAAATGACCCATTCATTTGAATATGAAGGATTTCCTCTGATTACGTTACCACGGCGCCTTTATTTCCCTAGTGAACCAACCTGAGTAGTAAAGGAATCTTGGCTAGGAACAGCGGAGATCCCAAAAAGTAAACAAAAGTAAAAGTCGAATATCTTGAAAACCGGTGAATATTTTTCGGTGAAATTTAGTAGATATTCGTTTTCGCTCTTTCTGAACCGAGCGACATCACTTTCATGCCAATTCATAATTTTTTTTTGAAGGTGGGAAGGGAGGGTCCCCTTAACATAACGGTACATCATCAGTGTTCACAACCTATTTTGAAAATATTATTCATACCTCTAATTCAATGTGCGCTAACCAGTTTTCTAAGTAGTTCAGCTAGCAATTCTCGTGCTGTGTTCAAACAGATGTTTACAGTGAGGGTCGAACTTAAGAAAAACGAACTATAGGGCTTTCTTGTAGAGCACCTCGAATAGGTACATATATGCTTGCATGGTCCACGGAACGGAAGACAAAACATGGGGGCATGGGCTGCAAGGATTGTGGCAACTTCACCGACCTTTGACTTTGACAGCTTAAAGTGGCCCAGTGCTCCCTGAACGTTGAGGCGGGACGACTGAAGAAGTGAACACTCACGGAGCTCTGCTCGTTCTTGAGATCGCCCAGCGTCCGTAGGCGAGTAGCGCCACCAGTTCGTCACCTGTGAGGAGGGAAATAAAGTAGGTAACTAGCAGTGATAGATTTCCCGACAAAGCGGAGCCCGGAGGATAAAAATATGTGTGGGGTTACTTACTACCGTTGAAGCCTCAGCCCCTTGGGACCCGTCAGGAGCGCGGCTCGCTGCCCTCCCGTGGTGCAGCTGAGATATAAATTGACTGCATGTATTCACCGGTTCAGGATGCAATACGTAGATTTACTTTTACTGTTGAGTAAAGATACATCAGACATGTGTATACGGATAGAATCAAAATGACAAATCAGGTAAAGTTTAATTATAATTACGCATCTTTAAGTCATGAATGAATATAGTGTGCTAATTTCGCTGGGATCAGAGAGAGGCCAAAATGCCAACGCTTGTAGCTGGTCTGTGAAGACTAAGAGGGACATATATAAAGTAACCAATGACCCCGCAACCACCGTTCCCCCCACGCTACTCACACACTTGCTGGATGTTCTTGACGACTCTTTCCTTTAACTCATTTGGCTCCTCACTAGTCCCCATAATCAGGGGTCAGGTCGTGCCACGACTGAAATGGAAGGAAAACAAATATTGTTAGACGTGCTAGACGCATGTTAGCATGTTGGACGTCTGATATAGTAGGTATTACCCCTATAGCCTTTTAGGCACAATGCAGTCAATGATGGAATAATAATAAATACCAGAAAAAAATGTTCCCGCTTGAATCGATAAGAAGTATGACTGTTAATGAAAATATTGAAAACCTTAAAACACCTTACCTAGTCAGGGACTTAGCCAAGGGGGGGGGGTCACAGGGACCATGGTCCCCCTGATGGCCAAACATAAAATGAAATAAAGTAAAAAAAAATCAGCTGCACCACACACCCCGAAAATAGTGGGCGAAATCCGAAGTTTTCCTTTTTTGGAGGGGGTATAGGTACGACACCAGGCCGCGACCTGTGGCCCAACCTGAGCAAAATCCTGACTACGTGCCTGTACCTAGTCTTGCATAATTTTTATTAACCCGCGCCCCGTGGGAGGGGGATGGGGGTGGGGGCGAAACGGCCCCTCCCTGTCTTTTTCCGTGAATATCTCCTAAACGACTGCAGATATCGTAATCAAACTTGCAGAACCCCTCCGAACATCAATTTTACACATTGTGATCATTTTTTCAAAGGCTACGATAGGTTGGCCACAAATGACGTCAGAATGACGTCATTTTCTGTCATTTTCGACAAAAAAAAAAACAAAAAAAATCGCGGGAAGAGCTGTCAGGCCTACAGCTTTGAAGATACAGAAAAATGTTTAATGCATAGAAGGTATAGAATTACCAGGGCTATCAATCTGTCATCTCAGATTTTCGTAACTTTTGGTTTTTGACCCCCAAAATCCAAAAAGTTATTTTTTGGATATAATAACAAAAAATCCCAAAAAATTTCCGGATTGAAAAAACGGAATTTGTATGATAGTCCCAACTATCTTCCATCCACACACCAAATTTGAGATCGATACCTCTTTTTTGGCCAAGTTGTAGAGAGAAAACTTCAAAATTGATGAGGTCATATTTTCAAACTCAATTTTTAGTAATTCTAGATCACGTAGCTCAATACAAAGACCACCATTAGACTCCCCGTGACGAGTTGCATCGAATCATTACTCATTTTATGCAAAATATCAACTTTGAAACTTGACCTAATTTGACCTGACCTTGACCTGACCTTTCCCAGAACATAACCTAAAATGGCCCCAAAGGTTGCCTAATCCACACAATCACATTTGTCATGTAAAATGGACCATGAAACATGTAGGGTAGCCTGGGGCAAGACGCCCCAGATAATTTATTTTGCTACATAAATTTTGTCCCACATCACCTGAAAGGCCAAATTTGTGCTCAATGCGTTCTTTGGACATTTTACTTTAAATTGCACCCCTCAAATTGATTCACTTATGATCGGACTCCAAGCTAGGAAGTGATTTGTGAAGCAACTGCAAATTGGGCATTTTGCCCCAACCCCAGGGCAAAACGCCCCACGGCCTGGGGCAAGTAGCCCCATACCTTAGATTAAATATTTAACATGGTAGTTGGCTAAATCTTATGTGAGAGGTCCGTTAGACCTCTGGAGGCACGGCACTGAAGTTAGCACATTCCATCCTGTCAGGTGCTCAGCATATGACACTGTTGTATGAGCAGGTTTTTCACCTACCTCATAAGACCAAATAATAAATTATTGCAATGCAAATGTTAACAAAATACTTCCTTTGCCATCCAGTTGCTGAGAAAAATACACATAAAGGCACAGAAACTTACTGTTCGCCAGCTACCGAACATTAGAAAGTGGGTAGCCCCAACAACACAAGAGGTAAAACGCCCCAGGGGCTTTTTGCCCCGCGACCTACTGGGGCGTTTTACCCCATCACGTAGTTCGGTCAGAGAACAACGCCTTGCACTCCAGTAAGACATAATTTAACACGAACCAACCCGGCATGATAAGCGTTAGACAATAGTTGTTCAAAATACATAAAAGTCGTTAACCTAATGTGGACCATAAAAGAACGCCATGATTCATAATCTGACAACAAAACATAAAAATCACTCAAAAAACACATTTTTGGCTATATCTCCCGAAAGAGTCATCACAATTTCTTTCCAGTCTGCTCATATAATGATCATATAGTGCACGTTTTATAGAAGAGATGATGTTTCCCCAGAACCCTGCCAGTTCCGAGAAACATCGGTGAGGCGTTTTACCTCGGCGGGGCGACTTGCCCCGGTCTACCCTATCAAACGACACTTTCATATCGTGGCCCTCAGTGACCTGACCTCTATGACCTGACCTAGTATCAGTGACCTCTAATAGCAAAATGTGTTCGACAGACAATTATCCATCCATGATTTTTAATAACATGCCTTTTACTCTATTTTACAATACATTTCTTGGAATGCCTGTAAGTGGTAAAAATGCGACCTTTGACCTGACCTGTGACGTCATCGGTTGGACCGAGGTCAATGAAATTAAGTCACAAGGTACTTCCTTGGTGGGGCTTTCGAACACCGTTTGAATTTTGAAAATCGGCCGGTGACTTTCCGAGATCTTAGGGGGGGGGGGGGCTACGGGTGGCAGGGTTCGCTGATAGCCCTACGGGGCGCGGGTTAATGATTGACAATTGTGATGCAGCTTCAAATCGGTCATGGTCTTCACGCAGACTGAATGGGATCTTGCATATGTGCGCATCATAACCAATGCGGCAACATCCTTCACCTTGCCTATACCTAGCCAAAAGATACATTTAAAGCCTTACCTTTGTTGTTCACTGCTTGCCGCAGTTTTGGTCGTCTAGCAGACACTGCATGCTTCGCCGCACCGGAGGCCTCGCTTCACGATATATGCAGTATGCACGGTGTATAGGGAACTGCCGCGCTTCATCCACGCCACCCCACGCTTCACAGTTCACCATGCAAATGGCGATTCAAAATGGCGGTTAAAATGGCCACGTGGAACACTGTTGTAAAATAACGCTCCAAGCTGTAAAAATATATCCTTGAAGAGTGAAATAACCATGTAGCATAAAACCACACCTAACAATCCATCGCTCATCAAGCCCACGGTGTAAATTTACTCCATTTAGGTTTTGCGGTAATCAGCTGAGCCACGCTAGTGTAAATTTATGCTACCAACTAGCCATTTATTATCCGCATGAGATTCAAACTACCCTTGGGTAATAATTTTACTACCAAAAGGCTGAGGTGTAAAAACATAAGAACATGAAATTACACCATAGTTGCAAGAAAAGCCTAAAGTACTGTATAAATTACACCTAAGTTGAGTAAAAATGCACCTAGTCATCTTTTTACTCTGAATTTTCGGTTAAAGGTGGTACAATTAGTCTAGAAAGTGGTGTAAAGTGGTTACAAATATCACCCAAAAATACCACCAAGGTGTACTTTTCTTTCAGTGTGGAAGCGGCACCCCGCACGTGCGCACGTGCAGTAGCACCCTCATAGTGACATGGAAATGCATTGGCCAGTGGGTGCCTAACTATTGCCGAAGTTTTACTGTAATGGGCCCAGCCATTGCGGAGTTACTTTATGTGGAACAATTTTGACACCGCTAAGTTGGCACGTGGCACGTGCCGTAACAATAAACTAAGACGAAGAAAATCGAGCGAAATTCGGAGAAGAAGGAATAAGCCTACCAAATATGTATGACATATTGTCAAACTGCTATACCATTCTGAGTAAATGACCATTGAAAAGGTCGTACAAGCCGATGGGACTGGGCGTTTCAATACACACCGTCTTGCGCATTTTATTTTCGTTATTACCTAAATGCTGCTTGACATTTTTGGCTTTCAAGCATTTAAGACATTTTTTATCGTCTCAAGTCCAGTAAGATTACCTCCAACTCGTGGGAATATGCACTTCAAGCCAACTAACACACCACACCCACGTGTGTCATAATGCTGAGAGATGGCGTTCACTCGGCTTGCTCCTAACTTACGATAATTCTCTCGCTAGATGGCAGGCCTGATCCCAATGTCGCGGATCCCAATGTTAATTTCCACGAGACACCAATCCAGTGTTATATCATCCATGGCCCTACTCCCGTGTCGGAGGGTCCACGTTAACCGCTGGTGACCTGCTCTGACTGAGGATTATCTGACGTTAACCACAGCTCTCTGAGGATTATCTCTGGAGACCTCTAACGGATGTCCCTGAGGGCCCGGGCCGATTTTTTCGGGCCACTGAGGGCCGTATGTACCTACTGACTTGCCCCAGCCGGTATGCAGGTAGGTACTACCTTGGCCCAGCCCATATCCCTTGGGGCCCTTATTCAGTCCACTGTGGGGCTAAGGGTCTCTGAGTGAGCAGTGTGCAGTGTGCACTCACGGTACTCATACTGCTAAGGGCTTGGACCACATCCCTTTTTCCTTTTTTAACGTGTATTTTGAATATGTAACCTTCATACCGACATACGTACAATAGGTAACACGACATATGGTAGCACTCAGACACCGCATGAGGCTCGTTCGGCCTCCTACACGTATACTCGTATGAGTGCGAGGGTTGAATACTCGCCTGCAAACGAGGGAAACATGGGGACGGCAGTGGTGGGCACTTCAATAACTCCCATCGATAACGATTATCGAATTCGTTATCGAAGATAACGGTTTTTAAGTTTATCGTTATTGATCATACGTTATCGGAGTAGCGTTATCGAAGTCTGCCATTCGGTCAATCGATAACGATAACTTTGTCAAATAAGACGCGAGCTATTGAAGGGAATAAGACAAATAAATATACCTAGTTAGTAAGAAATAATATGCGAACTAAAGACAAATGAACAAAAACATTTCCTTATTAAGGAATGTTTTCCTTCTCCGAGAATGCGAGGAATGCGGCATGCCTCCGTGCAAGTGGCCAAAGACCGCCCCGCAATGCTAGCGAGTGGACCAGAAGCGATTGCGGTTACATGATGCGTGACGCTCTGGCAATACGTATCGCTAACAGCAGATTTGAAACCGGCTATGCTGATTGGTGGAATCAGCAATCGCAGCAGCGAGGCTTTCCATAAGGTCACCCTGTCCCGGACACGCTGTCCCGGTCAGTGGCCAAAAAGTCGTCTCGCAGTCGTCTGGCACCGTGCAACATGTCCAAATTGAGTTTTCCCTAGTGTGCGTACACTAGGGATAGGAATTCCCTAGTGTGTATGGCTTGTTTGCTTCGCATATTGTACGAGAAAATTAACATCTACTATACATACTATTTGTGAAATGAAACTCTGTCTGTCTGTGTGTCTGTTTGCACCGTGCAGAGGTGTGCTTTGACGCCGTGCGCAGGTCAAACGGTGCGGTCGAGGGGGCTGAAATTTTCGCAACGTGTTGATGACGTCACGCGCACGTGCAGTGTCGTGTTTCGAGTCCCGGGGGGTGGATGGTTCGCACGTGGCACGCGCTGGAAAAAGGCGCATTTCCTCAAAAATTTGCTCGGTCTTCAAGGCATTGGCAGCCGGGTTTGATGGACTTTGCAACTAAAATGCATGACGATCGGCGGCGGGTGCCTCTCATTTCCGGATTGGCAGCTTATTTATTTTGATAAACAGAGGCGAATGAAGGTGTTGATTTTCGGTAAATAAAGACAGTTTTCAATGCGCTTACACAAATGCACCGCGTTTGACGCAATGCGCCACATTTGTCACGATGTGCCATTTTTGTCGCAAATCGCACAACTTTGTCAAATATGGTCCGACAAACGTGCAATTCGGTGGAAGGATGCATGACAAAACGACAATTACGCAAACGACTTTTGTCGTAATGCGCCACATTTGTCACAAAGCGACATTTCCACCAAATACGATTAAGAATAATGGAATGACACGAGTAGTAGCAGAGTTTGGAACTTTTTTTTTAGTTTATCAGCTTATCTGATAGTCTGTGACCTCACATGACCCAGTGATAGTGGTAGGTGCAGTGGTAGCGGTAGTGGTAGTGGTAGTAGTAGTAGTAGTGGTAGGAGTAGCGGTAGGGGTAGTGGTAGCAGTAGAGGTAGTGGTAGGGTTAGTAGTAGGGGAAGTGGTAGGGGTAGTGGTAGGGTAGTAGTAGGGTAGTGGTAGGGGTAGTGGTAGTGGTAGTGGTAGGGGTAGTAGTAGTGGTAGGGGTAGAAGTAGGGGTAGTGGTAGGGGTAGTAGTAGGGTAGTGGTAGGGGTAGTGGTAGTGGTAGGGGTAGTGGTAGGGGTAGTGGTAGTGGTAGTGGTAGGGGTAGTAGTAGTTGTAGGGGTAGAAGTAGGGGTAGTGGTAGGGGTAGGGGTACTGGTAGGGGTAGTGGTAGGGGTAGTGGTAGAGGTAGTGGTAGAGGTAGTGGTAGGGGTAGTGGTAGGGGTAGGGGTAGTGGTAGGGGTAGTGGTAGGGGTAGTGGTAGGAGTAGTGGTATGGGTAGAAGTAGTAGAAGTGTGGTACAGGCCGATCCAATGTGACGTGGTGACCTATACGACCTGGCCTCACCGAAGGTGACCTAGCCTGACCCAGTGTGACCAGGGATGACCATCTTGACCTGACTTGACCCCGTACGACCCAAAGTTCATCCAACTAAGCCCTCAAAATATTTTTATGTTCAAAATTTTCCTCTGCACGTTTCCGTCCATATCTCTGCTTCCAGACGACAGACCGATTTAAATCAAACACCATTCGAAAGCATATTGGCTGCTACCGCATTTTCTGGCTACGCCGCGAAGCAAGTGGCGCAGCCGCTTGTCTATATTACTATTTGAGGAGGGCGTAGTTTCTGTCTATTACGAAGGTCGCGACATGGTGCTACGTAGCGCGGGTTACAGATCACACCGTTGCACCTACCGCGCTGAAATTTGCGCAAGTTATAGAACAAGGATGGACAACGTGCCTTTGAGCGGTCTCGGCTCGATCGGATCGATAGCGAGCGCGTGGCGCGTGCCCAAAAAGTGCAAATTCGCGTCATAGACTTTACATGTATAAATCGGCTGGCAAAAACGGGCGAAAATGGCTAAATTTGCCCGACACGGGTCCGTTCCCCGTGCAATATCTCGGTAGCCGTGCGCCCGATCGGCACGGGGAAAACAGCATCGTGTAGAGAATCGAACGGGCAATCGAATAGTGTGCGGTGCAGGGGTGGCACGCGCCACGTGCAAGTGTGAGGGCAATTTCATTTCAAAAAGTGCCATTTTAAACGGATTTTGGAATTTATATTAATTTCAGGTGATCGTCAGACGGAATGAGTTGAAACAGCGCCTATTAGCAATAAAAATGTACCGTCTCTCATGGAAAAATTGTGAAAAGCTAATTGATCAAAAACAATGTGGAAAAAATCGCTGAATTAAAATGGTATTTGTCCATAATGTGCCACTAAAAAGATACACGGGATTTGCTGCTTAACCTGATACGCTTGACAATTGAAAATGCTATCATTAGAAAGAGCATTCAATTCTCTCCAAGATCCAATCATCACGTTTGCATGACAAGCAACAGTATTCTTTAAAATATAAATGTTTTAAACCTCTGCAAAACGATTTTTAGCGAAAATTATCTACGCCTTTCATTTGTCTTAAAACTACGCACCTCAATTATAAAGCACATTTGACAGATTCTGAAGTGGAAAGCATGCTTATCAGACACGGGCACCTCGATGCGGTGGATATTTTTTCCACAAACCAAAACGTTTAGCCGTCAAAAAGCAATCGACCGAAATGGATAGATAACCCAACCGACACAAGAACAGCCGAACACCCGCCGATCGAAAATATCCCTTTTCGCGTTGCGGAGCACGCGGGTCACCCTAGTTTTAACTGTTTAAAGACTTCCTTTTTTGTAAGCAGCTGGGTTTTAATGATGTTGTATGAGCGAAGGGGTTACATATTATTTAGAAGCTTATTCCTTTCAAATATTCTATCCTTTCGATTTCTTTCTTTTTTGAAAGGACGCGTGTATATCACACCACGGTGAGATTTACATAATGCATCGCACTGTAGTGTAAACCTCACCCGGGTGTGATTTACACAATACACTACTCCTGTGTATATCACACCACGCGGAGTGTGATTTACACAGTGGGCCGGCAATGCGTAAATCACACCGGGGTGTGATATACACAATATGCTCCTAGTGTGTAAATCACACCCGGGTGTCAGACCACGCAGCACCTGGGTGTGATTTACACAGTAGGCCCGGCAAATGCGTAAATCACACCGTGGTGTGATATACACAATGTGCTCCTAGTGTGTAAATCACACCTGGGTGTCAAACCACGCAGCACCTGGGTGTGATTTACACAGTAGGCCTAGCCAATGTGTAAATCTCACCAGGGTGTGATATACACTGTGTGCTCGGTAGTGGGTAAATCACACCTGGGTGTCAAACCACGCAGTACCTGGGTGAGATTTACACAGTAGGCACGGTAACAAGACACTTAACCAAACCTTAGACCTGACCTGACCTAACCTAACCTAACCTAACCTAACCTAACCTAACCTAACCTAACCTAACCTAACCTAACCTAACCTAACCTGACCTACTGATTTTTGCCTACCCGTGGATGAGGAAGAAGGTACTCGCATGAAGAGATTGCAAGCAATGGTAAGTCAAATATTTTTAGGTTAAGTGATTGTGCATCAGGCTTCAGGCCTTCGGCCTGAAGCCAGATACACAACCACTTAACCTAAAAATATTTGACTTACCATTGCCTGTAATCTCTCCTAAGGCATTGCCTTCGGCACTGCACCGCTTCGCCACGAGCATTCAGACGTCGCTTTCCATATTGTATTGGTGCTTTTAAACTTGTCGGTCGGCAGCGAACCCACCGCTACCAAGGAAAAGCGAAAATGCGGGAAAAAGCGCCCGCACCGACGGGACTCGAACCCGCTACTTCCGTATCATGGTGCAAGCACCTTCACCACTAGGCCAGGCGGTCAGCTGATTCCGAGAGAGAGGACGCCCGGAATCCCGCCGGAATATTCGTAGTGCTTAGTCTGATCTGACCAATGGGCGAGCAGAGTCACTGCTCTGACCAATGGACATTCAGCGTTGCTATGACGTCACATCGTGGTGAGATATACACACAGCTGCCCTCTCTGTGTATTCCTCACCCGGGTGTGATTTACACTACGTAGTAGATTTTGTGTATATCACACCGGGGTGGGTGTGATTTACACAAATGGCCGGTATTGTGTAAATCTCACCGTGGTGTGATATACACGGTCCCTTTTTGAAATTATCGCTATCGTTATCGCGATATCGAAATGACCGATTTGGTTATCGTGTTATCGTTATCGAAGTTGCCGACCTCAAAAAAGGTTATCGAATTATCGTTATCGAAGTCTGAGTCAGTTTGCGAAGGTTCACCACTGCAGGACGGTCAGTTTCAAAGGGATTGTTGTTGGCGAGCAGCCAAACTATAGCGTATCGACTAATGACATCGGCTTCAGCCGCCTCCTTTGTGGTTCGCAGCAGAGGCCGAATGATCGGCTTAATTGACCTCGCGCAGTCCAATCCTGGGCGGACAAACGGATGTCAGAGTGGGCCGGCAGCGTTCCGGCAGGACGTCCAACTTTGGCTGGCACCCGGGAATCAGTGAGGCGGAGCTGTGTAGGCTCGAGAATCCTCTGACTTGGACTCTGGTGGTAAATCCCCAACTTCATCAAAGTAAGAGATGCACTGAAATGTAGCTGTTGGCCGGAACAGGGCACTGGAATGAGCTCCTTTCTAGATTTCGTGAATTTGACTTTTTAAGTCGGGTCAGGAACACGCTGGGTCCAGGGCAATGTCGGAGGCGTAAAGGAGTGTAGGAGACAGCTGCGGGCGCTCGTGGCTCCAAAATCTAACCGCCGCCAGGAGGGTAGTATGTAGGTACCGGGGATGGTAACACGTCGGGGCGCCAGGGCCGTTTTTACGCCCTTTCCAACTCGGCGCCCGAGCCGGGAGCCCTGAACCTCGTATCAACACGCAGTAACCGACACGCTAAACATGACCTTATTCACGTCAGTCAAGTCATTGATTATTTGACAAACAAGTTTTAATATTATATTTAAACCTCGCCAGCCGAGGGAAAGGCGGATGCCATATTACGCATGCCGCTTTTGCCGCGATTTGACGTTTTTGATCGGTTTTTGTCGCCCCCCACCACCAATACTGAACAGTTGACGCCTCCCCGCTTTAGGCTTCATCATGCAAATACTCGTAGCGATAAATCTCTAGCTCCATGTGTTAGATAGACATCGCCGTGTTATTATTTCCGTCCACGATTATTTGCGCTTGTCGGGCACGTAATTTCACGGCGATGAGTTATCGCTGGAACGCGGGTCACCGAACACCACTCATCAATATAAGTTGTGTTGGCATGGCAACCGCACCACTGCGCAAGGCACCTCGGTACTGGGCTGAAAAAAAACAAGATCGCCGAATCCTGGATTTTTTTAATGAAAAAGAAAGTGGTTGAATAGCGCACTATGGTGGTTTTACACACCCACTGCAGACTGCGGGGATGTTGCGGCCCCGCTGCAGAGGTCGGCCGCAGAGACCACAGGGGCGACTGCTAGCCCCATTCAGCACCCGGCCCCTCTCACTTCCCACCTGATGGGGCCGAGTGCACTGCTGCGCGCCTGGGACAAAGAGGCGGCGCCTGCCTGGGCGCGCGCCGGCACCTATTTTCCGAGCGACTGAGCCGAGACGGCGCCCGCTCCTCCCCCGTCCCCCCGCCCGGCTCGGTTCCGCCCCCGCCCGCCCCCGCCCGCCCCCGCCCGGCCCCGCCCGGCTCCTGCCTGATAAAGACATCCAAAAATACTTTGGCCTATTGAAGATAAATTCACAGACATCCGGTGGTATGAACCAAGATTCTTACATATAAACGGCCTGAGCAGTTGACATTGCGGAATAAACGGCAAATTGAATGTATCATGTATCATGTATTACAACAATCACGAATGCCGGTTGGCCCTGGTGATGTTAAATCTGGTTCACACATCATGCACACATCAGTATCGCACATACACACAAGTACATACACACAAGTACATACCTACTCACATTACTACTGATTTTAGATTGATTCATTCTGCATTACTCATGAGCAATTTCAATTACAATCACGTTTACGCCGAATTTACATGTGTTTGAACGTTTTTCCGAAAATCTTCCACAGATTCGGCTTCCATCATGCTGGGCAAAAGTTGGTTCCACTCTCTTATGGTTTTTGGGAAAAACGAGTTATGGTACTGAAGTAATCTCGACGGAAGTCTCTCTATCTTTTTAGGGTGATCACTCCGTGATATATAGCTAGGTTCACATATAATTCTACTAACATCTACTTTCATGTTGCCATGGTGTAATTTGTACAGTAAGCATAATCTCGCCTCTCTACGTCGGCTTTCTAGGGATACCCATCCTATTGTGGCCAGCATGTCAGTAACACTGCTATGTCGGTCGTAGTCATTAAGTATAAATCTAGCAGCACGCCTTTGAACCATTTCCAGCTCATGCTTCATGCCCTCTCCCCATGGGTCCCAAACAGAGCTGGCATAGTCTAGATGTGGCCTAACAAGGGACAAATACATGATTTCCTTTACAGCCTGTGGGCAATCCTTGAAATTTCGCTTAATAAATCGTAGCATCTGATTCGCTTTACCAGTGACATGTTGTACATGATTTTGCCAGGTACATTTATTCGATTCGATTCCCCTACCTAGTAGTAGGGGAGACCGGGTCAATTGTAGCATTTTTTTTTTGCATTTTATCGTCTGGTGCAAACACGTTTGCAGTTATAAGCTCTCTCTTTTATTTTCAGAAACTATTATTTTTTCTTTTAAATGCAATAAAAGAGTTCCGAAATAACATCTTTTTCGGGTCAAAATTGTGGTCCGAAAAAGTTAGTTCAGCTGTTATAATTCACCCCAGATACGGGGTCAAAAGTAACACCACCCGGGGACAATTGTACCATGTTATAACTAATATGGTTACAGCAACACATTTTTTTCCAAAATCTTTGCTTTAACAAACGTGTTGAGCACTTGTTCATCTTCCTGCAGACTGGAACAGAACGGTTCTTCTCAGGAAAAAATCTTAAAACCTCACACTTATCCGGGGGTTAGATGGACCTCTTCTCCCTCGGTTTTTCGCAAATAAATCGCGTAAAAAGCTGCCGATTTGGCACAAAACTTATAGTTCTCTTAATTCTAGCAATATTTTATCTATACCTTGAAAATTTAATGACCTTGACCTAATGGCCTCTGATTTATAACCTGTTATATTTGACCCCTGCAAGAATGTTACAATGGTCCCCGTCGCGCCGTGATATATTTTAACTCGCGCACCGACGGGGGTCTGCGCCAACTTAGAACCGACGGGGGGGGGGGGGCGGATGACCCTGAGATCTCGAGAACGAAGCAAGATAGCAACAAGTGATAAACGGCATGGGATACGCACGGACAAGGTCTACAATTTTTACCAAGGTCATTTTCAGGTCAGGTCAAAGATGACGTCACGGGGGTCAAAAAAGTCAAAATGGCGGCGCTAGATATGGAGAGTTTTTCTCGAATAACTTTCGATTTAGTCAAGATAGGAGCATCATCGTGATCCTCTCGTCAATCCGCATCGAATGATATATATGTTGACCTCGAAAGGTCAAGGTCAAAGGTTGACCTCAGGTCACGTGACCTCGAGGTCATCATGTATATTATTCGATGCGCCTTGACGAGCTGAACACAATGACCATCCGCGCGGCTGTATCTTGTTCCTGTACGGAGTTATTGGCAAAAAACCTTTGGTGACCTTTGATGACGTTACATGACCTTACAGCTGCCCAACAGCAAAACAGACCTCAAGGTAGTAAGGGTTGATCGTATATGAAGCCATGTATGGTTTATGGGGCCATTCCGACCCGTTTTAATGGTAAAAACAGGGAGTTGATTTTCCCTCATTGACTTATAATGGGGAGGTCGAGAAATTGACCTGACCTTAGGTCATCGATATCAAAATTCCGAGATATTCAAGTTGTAGCTACTAATGACCTTATAAAATCCTGCGACTTTCAAAGGCCGCCGACATCTACTGTAGCTCTGGCACGGTGACAAAGTTGAAAAAAGTGACTTGAGGTTAGGTTATTCAAAGTGACCTGGTGACCTGACCTTAAAAGTTAGAAGGTTCAAACTTGCACACCATGTGTAAAATTGATAAGAGAATAGTCGTACCAAATTTCGCGGCGCTACGCGCTACGCGTTTTCCCGCTATCTACGAAAAACCTCAGGGGGGGGGGGGGGGCGGATATCCATCCCCCCGTCGGTGCGCGGGTAAACCCTCACCGGACCTATTGGTTTTCTACATACGCGCCGGCCGAGGGGGGGGGGGGGCGGGGACGACCCCCCTCGCCGTTTCGCCCCTGGTGGAGCTAGCGCGTCGCAAAAAAACGAGCGTGTGCGCCGTTACGAGACGCATAGATTGGTACCCGATTTTAAGGTCCTAGGTCAACTAGTGACCTCTGAGATCAGGTCAAGTGCCCCAAGGTACGGTTCAGTTTTTGGTGAATAACTTAGCAAAAAACGGCCGCAAAGCCGCGATTTTGGCAGTATCGTGTTCGCCTCGCTCAGGCGCGTCGAGCCGTCAAATGATCTACTTTTTGTTCGGGTCAGGTCAACTTAGGGTGTTGACCTCAGGTCAAGGCCAGGTCAGCACCTCCAGGTCACGAAGTTGGTCGGAAGAGGTCATATCACATATCATTCGATTCGGCAGGTGTTCCTGAGTCCATTGGTGGCCTTCCCGACTCGGTAGCCCTATTTGATCGGGAGTTACTGACGAAAAACTAATATGACTTTGATGACGTCATAAATGACGTCACGCAAGGTCAACATTGCAAAAGTGATGCATCTAACCTTGCAAGGAGTGCATCAAATCACGATTCTGTGTCTGTGTGCTTGCGATAGTTGAAGATCGTTCCCGGCGCCAGAATAGCAGTTTTCATTTTTCCCCATTGACTTATAATGGTGAGGTCACGAAAATGACCTGACCTCATATGACCTTTAGGAAAAATCCGAGATATACAAGTTGTGAGACTCATAATGGATACTAGATCCTGCAAGTTTCATTTCCTTGTGACATCTCCTCTGGCAGTGAGGGCGTTGCGAAGTTGCGACATCTGAAGACCATGCAGAGGTTCACTTATGACGTCATAGGCCAGTGACCTGGCCTGACCCAAAAATGCGGTCGGTGTCAAAAGATCCGGCTTGAATCAAAGGTCAGGTATTCCAAGTTTCAGCTCTCTATCGCCAGCGTGTTCGGAGCTATCGCGAAGAAACCCTATGGGGGGGGCACCCGCCCCCCCCCCTCTCGGCCGGCGAGGGTTAACCCGCGCCCTGGTGGGGTCTGTTTATAACGCGACCTGGTGGGGGGGGGCTATTTTTTGCCCCCCCCCCCCTCGTATCTCCGAAACTACTGGACGGATCCGCAAAATTCAAACGGCGTTCGAAAGGCCTGTCAAATTTGTAAAGAGGAACCAAATTTTATTGACCTCGGGGTCACCGATGACGTCACAGGTCAGGTCAAAGATGAAATGTTTCACCGTTCACGGGTCTTCTAGGGAATGCGCTATAACACCAAGGAAAACGCATTTTATCGAGAATCAGCGATAGGGCGTCAGTTGCCTAGTAGATATGTTGCTATAAGAGGTCACTGACAATGCCAGGTCAGGTCACAGGTCAGGTCACCAAGGGTCACAGGTCAGGTCACATGAACCCAACTTTACTAAGGTTGTGTGATGCATGTTTTATGGCCAATTTTTCATTTTCAACTCAATGGTGTTGGTTATAAGACTATCAGGTACGGCTTAGGTCACTTTCTGGTGAAGGTCAGGTCAAGGTCAGGTCAAGGTCAGGCCAAAAAAGGTCAAATTTTAAAGTTGATAGTTTTGCATAAAATGGGTATTGATTCGATGCAGCTCGTCACGGGGAGTCTAATGGTGGTCTTTGTTTTGCGCTACGGGGTCTAGAATTGCTAAAAATTAAGTTTGAAAATTTGACGTCATCAACTTTGAACAGTTTTTTCGCTATAACTTCGCCAAAAAAGAGGTATCAATCTAAAATTTGGTATGTGGATGGAAAGCGGTAAGGACTATCACATATATTCCGGTTTTTGCGAAATTCAAAAAACTTTTCGACTTTTTCTTTTTCGGATTTTTCGACTATTATATTCAAAAAATCTATTTTTTTATATTTGGGGATCAAAATCATAAAATTTAAAAATCCGAGATAGCAGTTTTGTAGCCCTGTCAATTCTACAGCTTTTATGTCTTTATCATTTTTCTGTATTTGCAAAGCTATAGGCCTGACAGCTCTTCCCGCGAAACCCTTTTTTGGGTCGAAAACGGCAGAACATGACGTCACTCTGACGTCATGTCCGGCCAACCTATCATAGCCTTTGGAAAAATTTTTGGTCACAATGTTTACAATTGATGTCCGGGAGGGTACTGAAAGTTTGGTGACGATCGGCGCAGCGGTTCTGGAGATATATCGAAAAGTCTGGAGGGGGGGGGGGCAAAAATAGCCCCCCCCCCCCACCAGGTCGCGGGTTAATGTTTGAAAATATCGTTTCGCTAAAAAGATATTGCTCTTTTGGCGTTCAGCTTTCACCGGACCTAAAAAAAAAACATGTCTATGATTACAAAGATGGCCGGGACAGCACGTTGAATAAAAAAAAATGTGTTCAAAAAACGCAATTTTTAAAGAAGGTCATCGAAGGATTTTGATAGGAACTACTTTTATCAGCTCACCGTCAGCTTTCGAATGGTATATTTCGTTTCTTCTGAGCATGAAATGACCTTCCGACGAACCGTGCAGTCTCCTCTATACGAGTAGAAGTGCGGCAGACTGTTCGACTTCCCACAGCAGCCGACCGGGGCAGCTCTTTGGGGCAGGGACATTACGGTGCGATCACCACTGCAGTGGTGCAGAAGGACACCACTGCAGAGCCATCGGCCGAGCGGGTTGGGCGGCGCGATCACCGCTGCCGCGCCGTTTCCGCCATCAGCGGCGCCCATTTCCGGGCCGAGTTCCACTCGATTTGTGCTGCCACCTCGTCAGCGGCAGCCGGTCGCTGCGCGCGCCAAATCCCAGCGACAGCGGCCGATCGCCGCTGTCCAAACGGCGGAACGGGCGGCGACGGCCGTAATCGCATCACTCCGGGCGGCGGCGGGGGCGGCGGCGGCGGAAAACGGGCCACGAGTGGATGGCGAGGGCGGGGGGCGTCAGAAAGGACGGCCGGAACGCCGGCGGAGAGGGCGACAGAGAGAAAAACACACAGAGTAATAACACACAAACACTCACAAAAGCACACAGGTTAAGGAGAGAGAGAGGGAGAGAGAGAGAGAGAGAGAGAGAGAGAGAGAGAGAGAGAGAGAGAGAGAGAGAGAGAGAGAGAGAGAGAGAGAGAGAGAGAGAGAGAGAGAGAGAGAGAGAGAGAGAGAGAGAGAGAGAGAGAGAGAGAGAGAGAGAGAGAGAGCATGGCATGATAAAAGGAATGCAACCAAACCTCGGTAGAATAAGGCCGAGCGGTGACGGCAGCGTCAAGCGTGGCTCAGTGATAAGGGAGGGACTCTGTTGGCCGCCCAGGTTTCTGAGGCCAATGACTCCGCGGCGGATCTGCAGTGGTTTGAGTGCGCTGCCATATCGCCCTCGATACTGCGGACCGTTTCAGCGATGGGCCGGTATCGCTGGGACCGTGAGCCGTGCCCGCTGTCCGGTACTGATGGTGAGCCATACCGAGGGACCGCTGTCCGAGCTGCGCCCGGTAACGGTGCAGTCGCGCCGTGAGTCGGGGCCGTCCCCCTCCCCGTCGCGCTGCCCTGATCGGAATTCTGCCGCCGCGCCCAAACCGATCGAGGAAATTAAAAGCCGAGCTGGGGATCGAGAGGCGCCGAGCCGGATCCCACAGAGAACGGCGGCCACTGATCCTGGAGAGAACGGCGGCCGCTGATCCGAGAGCCTGCTGGACTGCAGGGGTCACTGGTCCAAGGGCACTGTTCCACTGACCTGCAGGCCAGTTGGACTGGCCGGCCGGTCGTGGCGATCGCTGCAGGCCGGAGGCGGTGATCGCTGGAGGCAGGTCACGGCGGCCGTCCGGAGGCGGCAGGCTCGATAGGGTCTGTCTGGTGTCCTACACTGGCGCAGCTGATGGTGTGTGTGCTGGCAGCGCCGAAAACCCAGCGATAGGCGACAGGGAGTCGTAGCGGCGGATGGCGGCTGCTCCCTGGCAGCTTCCGGCCCGCCAAGCCCTCGGCGGCCTCGGAGCGAAAACCAATAAGAAACTGGACAACGACGTCGCGGAAAACTGAACGGACCCGCGGATATGACATGCACGGACTTTTATTAAATCTGGATGCCCTCATCAGTAGTCGGCTGAGGGCAGATGCATAATTTCAGTGGAGTACCTTTCCGGGGCAGAGGGCACGGCACAGCGGCGCCGGGGCGGCCGGCGGGGCGTTCGGCAGCGGGCCAGTCGGGATAGGGTCGCGGGATGCTGCCGACTGCCGGAGACTGGTCAGGCGGTCAGTCAGTCACTGGTCAGCCGCAGACAGACAGTCGTGGGCGTAGGAACCTCACGAAAAGTGTGTGTGTGTGGGGGGGGGGGGGGGGCAGCGAAACTTCAATGGCACTTTGTGGGAGCCCAGAATACCTATCCTTATGAATAATTTGTTTTGCAGTTTTGTGCTCATCTCACCTTGCTGAATCATTTCCTACTTAACCTTCCAGGCGGTGGGGGACATTTTTTTGCCCCCCCCCCCCTTCAGTGTTTTCGATACATCTCGAGAACCGCTGCGCCGATCGTCACCAAACTATCGGTACCCTCCCGTGAACAGCTATTGCACATTGTGACAAAAAAAATCCAAAGGCTATGATAGGTTGGACGCTAATGACGTCACAGTGACGTCATTTCTGCCATTTTCGACCCAAAAAAGGTTTCGCGAGAAAAGCTGTCAGGCCTACAGCTTTAGCGATACAGAAAATGTTTCAGACATAAAAGGTGTATGATTTAAAGGGCTATAAAACTGCCATCTCAGATTTTTGAAATGTTTGAACTTTGGCCCCCAAAAATAAAAAATAGGTTTTTTGAATATAATAGCCGAAAAATCCAATTTTTTTTTTTAATTTCGAAAAAAACCGGAAGATAAGTGATAGTCTCTACCGCCTTCCATCTACATACCAAATTTGAGATCGATACCTCTTTTTTGGCCAAGTTATAGCGAAAAAACTGTTCAAAATTGATAACGTCAAATTTTCAAACTCAGTTTTTAGCAATTCTAGACCTCGTAGCGCAAAACAAAGACCACCATTAGACTCCCCGTGACGAGCGGCATCGAATCAATACCCATTTTAGGCAAAAATATCAACTTTGAAATTTGACCTTTTTTTACCTGACCTTGACCTGACCTCCACCAGAAAGTGACCTAAACCGTACCTGATGGTCTTATAACCAACACCATTGAGTTGGAAATAAAAACTGGCCATAAAACATGCATCGCAAAACCTTAGTAAAGTTGGGCTCATGTGGTGACCCTTGGTGACCTCTGGTGACCTGACCTGTGACCTGACCTGGTATGACCAGTGACCTCTAATAGCAACATATGTACTAGACAACTGACGCCCTATCGCTGATTTTCGACAAAATGCGTTTTACTCGGTGTTATAGCGCTTTCCCTAGAAGCCCCGTGAACGGTGAAACATTTTATCTTTGACCTGACCTGTGACGTCATCGGTGACCCTGAGGTCAATGAAATTTGGTTTACTTTGACAAATTTGACTGGGCTATCGAACACCGTTTGAATTTTCCGGATCCGTTAAGTAGTTTCGGAGATACGGGGGGGGGCAAAAAATGCCCCCCCCCCCCCCCCACCGCGCGGAAGGTGGCCGGGAGGCCCACCGCCTGCCGGTTTAAGTTTTGTATTCAAATATAAAAAAGATTTTACTTAAAAATGTGGCTGAAAAGTGGGGGTCATGCCCCCCCCCCCTGTTACTTTCCTTCGCCTATGCAGACAGTCGCATACCTAGGTATGTAGGTAGTATGTAGGTACTGCGTAATGTGCGGTTACAGGTGACAGTCCTTCGCTGACCGCGGCGCCGCCTGGCCTCCAGTGCTCCACCAAACAAGAGGCAGCGATTTTCTGACCAGGTCCGGGCGGGTCCGCCTGTTCACTCGCGTCAGCCAGCATACCGTGGCGTCAGCCTTCCAAAGGCCTGAGGACTCCTGAAGGCCACAGCCGCGCCACCATCAGTTCCTTTGTGCCCACGGCCACGGAATATATTCCACGGAATTCCGTGCCACAGCTCTGTGCCTTCAGCTCCGCCCATAGCTTGGCACTCAGTTGGGGGGGGTTACTGACGCCGGTAGGTAATGGTCCCATATTTGTGCATTGACCACGTCACCACAACTGATGAACTTTTCAGTGAATATTTACATAGCACAGCCCTGATGTGCTTATTCACACTGAACCGCCACGGGCACGGGAGGATAAATAAGCACCATGCGGCGTCACCTGCATCCCGCTCGGCTCTCCGTTTCAGAGAACATCAGCAGCTCGTCGCACGGCTACGACAAACTCACCACCTGCGACGAACGCCATATCGGAGCCGTCCAGCTCGGCTCTGACCACCGCCATGTTGGAGCAGGCCAGCTGGGCTCAGATGGCCGCCCTATTGGACTGACCGAGCTCGGCTCGGCAGCCGCTGCTCCGTCCCGGCTCCCGCCCCCGGCCCCACCCCCGGCGGCAGCGCGACACTCGGCCAATGACGCCACCCCCGACTCAGAGGACTTCAGTCTCACTGACGACGGTAAGATGAGTTCAGTCTCATTGTCTCATTGAGCCGGTATCTATAATTCTTTAGGTAATGATATCAGATGGTAGATGATAGATCTAAATCATCATCAGATTCGGCTAGGGGGAGGCGGCGGGGAATTTTGCGGCTGACATAGCTACCATAGCTGCAATATTATCATAGTTAGTTTTGGAAAAATTACTGTTACTAAACGGCATATACCTACAAGGCACTAAAATATTTAATAAGTGAGATGATATATCGAACATAGGATTGCACGGTGTATGTACAGCCCTCAGCAGACTGCGTGGTAGGCATTCTTTATTCGACAAAACCGATAATAACTCAAAGGCTATGCTATCAGTCGGTCAGAACTCACTGCAAATAGATGCGCCATGCTCCACTCCTTCGATTAGGTCTATCACTTAACAAGATAAACGCCTTGTGTGGCAACAAAATGCAAAAGTTTGTTTTGGGGGCAAATATAAACTTTTGGGTTTTGATGCCGAACTAGATGGAAAATGAATACGGCGATGATGTCAATTTAAGGTGCGAAGTCTCGCGCGTCTTGCTGTCACGATTTCCGAATGACCAATAGCATAGTATTCGCGTTATGCTCGTTTTTGTCGAAAAAAAAATACCTACCACGCAGTTTGCAGAGGGCTGTACACTGTACAGCCCACCGCTAAAGTAATGTAGGGTTTTACCAATCTCAACGGTTGGCTTTGACTGACGATTGTTTAATGCGGAGTGATCGAAAAGAAGATGTCCATAGCTAAAGTTGCAGCTGCAAGGGTGAAGATACATATATGTAAGCTACATTCAAAGTTTCATTGTAGTCTGGCTAATCGTTCCTAAGCTTCAGAAGCAGATCATACCCATGACTGAAACCCCACATTACTTCTGCTGTGGACTGTGCCTCACTGCTGGCGCGGTGTCGGTGCTCTATTACCTCCATATAACTAAGCAGTCTTACTGCTCTGTCAAATAAATACCTACGCAATTGATAAATTTTACAATCAATCCATCAATTTTCTTCTTCAGTGTTAAATTAAGTTCGTACCATTCCTTGCACGGTTTAGTGTTTGATTCGACATGATTGAAATCATTTCAAGTAGGTACCTATTTGAACGTTGTTATGTTGAGTTATTACCTATGTGGTTTTGCCTAAGCCTTCATTTGTCTTACCTTCAGCACTGATATCATCCTATTATTGATCTGACTATAATGCTTTGATGGAATATTTTATCATTGCAGAAGATGACCGCACATGTATCGTCTGTGACCTGACCTTCGTCACAAGAACACACCTTCGATACCACCAGAAGAAGAAGCGCCATTACGGGTGAGTTAACGGTATGGGGTCGGTTAAGTCATAGGGGAGACCAGGGAAAAGCGGACAGTGCAGACACAGTAATGTTTGTTTCTTCGCCGACGCTTCATTTTCAAACTCGGAAAGATTCTTCCTATGTCAACATGATCCTTATTAACCCGCGAGTTGCTAGGGGGGGGCGTTAAACGCCCCCACTTTTTTCGCCGGGCCATAGCATAAAAACGGCGCGCCGCAGGCGCGCCAAATTTTGGGTAGCTGTAGGGAATTGATTGAAGTTTATTGTGACAAAGTTTCAAAAAAATCAGTCGGAAAATTTTTGAGATATCGAGGTTTTAGTGACGTCATGATTTCTGAGTTTTCGACCAAAAACGGCATATGTTCAAAAAATCATATAAAATCACAGAATAAACATACAGACATGGCGTAAACGCCATTAGACTGCCAATACCATGATCAATCAAATGGCTATCTTCGATTATTGATTATCGTTCCGCATTGTCCATAATCTTGAACTGAATCTTGGCAATTTTTCGTGACTACTTCACGACCATGATACATGAATTTATTAAATTGAACTTTTTGAGCCAAACACATGGGCGCCGCCACCGGGGGGGACGGGGGGACGCGTCCCCCCCACTCTCAGAATGGAAGGGGGACGTCCCCCCCAAACTCATTACGGAGCGAGCGAAGCGAGCGTAGTCTTTCGTAGGTTAACGGAAATTTCTGAGTATGCCGTGGTCACGCTTTTGCTAAGCTTATATCTCAGCAACCACTTGACCGATTTACATGCGGTAATTTTTGTAGGGTAGCACTAGATTCATTCCTTCTAACGAGCATCGGACTATTCCCGATGCATGTGAGTGACCCCATATGCACGTGCCACGTGAAAAACGAAGAGGTGTCAGTTTTGTAACAATTTCAATATCTCGGCAACTACTGGGCCGATTGCGCTGAAAGTTGACATGTAGGTAGGTATACCCACTAGGCAATGCATATCCATGTGCCACAGTTGGGGTGCTGCTGCACGTGCGCACATGCAGGGGTCGATTCCAGATCTCGAGAACGGCTGAACCGATTGTGCTGAAATCTGATACATGGTTAGGGACCGGTTAGTAGGGTATCGTGCAAAAGTCAGTTGGGACCCATTTTGCACGTGCGCACGTGCAGGGTGCCGCTTCCAGATCTCGAGAACGGATTGGCCGATTGCGCTCAAATTTGGCACATCGTTAGGGAACGGTTAGAAGGGTGCAGTGCACAAGTTAGTTGGAGGTATCCCCTCGCAATTTCGCACGTGCAAGGCCCACCTCACCCTCTCGCTCGCTCCGTTGGTCGCCCCAAAAGGCGTTTTACTGGTTGTTATCCTACTCGAAATTTGATTAGGCCCTTCGGTCCAATGAGACCATTTCAGAGCCGCAAGTATGAAAGAATTAGTGGGAGACATTGGTCGGGGCAGCCACCCCAGTGAGCCACTTGGGATGAACCCGACCATTTGAACAGGCAGCCCAGCCCACTGGCACTCACTGCACCCGGCAAAGGACTATAGCTCCAGTGGAGCCATTCCCGCATGGGATAGAGTTGCCCGTCCAGCCCGGAGCAGGGGGTTGCGGCGTGGAGGAGAAGGATTTGACTGTCCTGAGGATGGAAGAGATGGAACGGCCGGTGCCGAATCTGAGAGGGTCCAGGAGGTTTAGATACTCAGTATATGGGGTGTGGGCCTACATGCATTGGTCTGACCTCTGCCACCTCGGCCAACAAAATCTCCAGCTCTTATCCGACCTGTTATCGCGGAACTGCCGATTTTTGATATCGTGATCAACGTGTGTCGTATAACACGACTGGCCGAACACGGGCTTATATATTTCGTCTAACCAGCCAAGAACATGACTTTACACCAATCCGACCTCGAAGTCAAAATCCGAACATTTTCGAAGACTTCAACTCCGACTCTGGCCAAAACTGGCCAAAACAGTCAACTCCGACTGATTCCGGCTCCGACCCCACACTTCTGCAGTCACGCTACACTAAATTTCCAGCTTCTAAGAAATAAGCTATACGGTTGACAGGACCACAAAAGTTTGAGGCGACTTCACTACTTGACTTGTTTTCCTGACCTAAGGTTTTCTGGTATCAAGCTTGTTACACGGGCTGCAAAATTAGTATTTTGGAGCAGTTTTGCCTAATGTTTTTTTTTGCCAATTTTCGCGGCGCTTCGCGCCGATTCGTGCACCAACCAAAAAGAGAGATTTGTGACTATACAAAGCCCCCTCCCCCACGCGGGTATGCAATATGCATTACCTATGCAATATGCTTTATCGATCCTATTAGTGGCATACATCAGCAATTATACCGTGATAGAACACGAGGCTTTGCCGTGTCAAACTGAATCGGACATCAGATGTGTATATAGGTAGGTACTCGGTGGGAATGCGGTCTATAGCCATTACTTTAAGGAAATACCTACCTAAACTACTTTCCTCAAACCAGTTGTTTTGACACAGTTGTATGCGTTTTTAAACTTAAAATGGTCAGGAAATCATGAATATTTGCAAAAAGATTTTATATTTATTTTTACATCACTATTTTCCATCTTTCGTAGAGGCTAAATAGGTACAGGTGTACTTACCTATATTGCAGCGGAAGCTGATTACGCGTTGACCAAGCATAGTACGTAGTTCAAACCAGCTGAATGCTGATTGGCTAGCATTTTTCCGTAAGGGAATGGATTCCTCGGTAAGAGAATGACAAAGTGTAATCTATGGGAATGACTTCAGTCTTCAAACCTAAAATCGATACCGATATATTTGGCTAGGGTAATCGTTGGGCCATAAAAGCTCCTGATTTGTTCTCATCTCAGCTCAAGCTACAAAACTGTTACTTCAGTTCAAAACCCTATGTTAAAAGTGGCACATTTGTTTTAAACGTTGAATGCATCCGACCGAAAAAGCCACGGTAAGAATGTCTACTTTTGGGTTTTCAGTCGGTCGGTCCGTCCCCCCCAGTCAAAAATCCGTGGCGGCGCCCCTGGCCAAACACGTACACATTTTTTTAGCCAAACACGTACACATATGATAAAATGAATGTCACCATCGTGTTCTACGCCCCAAATTACCTATAAAACATGTGTCACAGGCTGCGAATATCAGTTTTGATTTTCGGGGATATGTCCCTACCCGGTTGACCTGACCTTGACCCTGACCTATGCTTGACTGACCCCTACATGGAGCTGACACTCTTGTAGGCCTTATAAGATGGATTGTGCACCGTTTTGACAGAGTTTATGGCGAGAGGCGCCCATTGCGAAGTCCTGAAGTCCATGCTACTGAAAGCCCGATTTCAGGTGTTTGACCTGACCTTGACCCGACCTGTGACCTCAAAATTCAACTTTAAAGTACTCATCTGAAGCGTCTCGTCGCGCTCTTTCGTTTGCCGCCTCGTGCGTTTCGCTGCGCCTATTGGTTCTCGAGTTATCGGCTGGGGGCGTTTAACGCCCCCCCCCCCCCAGCAAACGGTGGGTGGCGAAATACCCCAGCAACTGCCGGGTTAAAGTGACCATCCCACCTTAGCATTAGTTCTGAGTTGAGATAGCCAAATTGGTGGCCATGGCCTGCAAATACCGGTTTGGACACTCACAACATCGAAAAATGCTTTAATTCGGAGATATGGAATTTCAAACTTGCAGTTTTCGGATTCTGAGGGGCTAATGCAGGCCCCTTAGATTTTTTGACGTCAGCGGAGATCCAACGATTCTTAAATATTTTACTAAAACGTTTGGCAGCACGCGGTGGTATATGCTGCTTTGCGCGCAACAATTGCCGCACTTTTAAATAAAGTCGCTAGGAACAGCCGAGATCCGAAAAATTAAACAAAAGTAAAAGTCTAATATCTTGAAAACCGGTGAATATTGTTCGATGAAATTTGGTAGATACCTATTCGTTTCGCTCTTTCGTAACCGAGAGACATCACTTTCATACCAATTCATTAACTTTTTTGAAGGTTGGAGGGTCCCTAGGTAGTGTGCCAGCTTTCCTGGACCATATGGAGTTAATGACCCGGATAAGGAGAACTGGATTTTTAGAACTTATCCATACCTTCAAAACTCATGGAAACGTCTTAAATTCATCAAATTTGAGTACCCCAGTGCGAAATTCGCCCCGACGGGTTGTCGGTCGTACCCCAACCACATTTCACACCACTATGAACAATAAATGCACACACTAAAATCGCTATTACCGATAGGCTCATCCAATCAAGCTTCGATAAGCCCGTTTATCATCATCTCCTGCGGTTTCGAACACGCCTGTTAGGTGGCTTCCTACTTTGTGGTGCGGTGGTGGTGCGTCGGGCCGCGCGCTCTGACTTCGGCCAAGAAAAATGCGTCTGCTGATCATTGTCATTTCTGCCACTTTCGTGTGGTGCAAGATGGGTTCATAACTTAAGAGACGGCTGTTTCATATCAATTATTTTACATAAAATCATATTTCAAACCATAAATTAATGTTCGACAGTCAAATTAAAGAAACGATACCAATACAGGCTTACAGTTTAAGTTCGACATTGTCTTGTCTACGATTAGACAGCTGATAACTCATTCCCGTACGTCGTAGCTATATAATGACCTTTGCTTATTGTCACATGTGCGCCGCATTCGCGATTGCTGCCGACGCCTGTTTGCAGGTCAGCCCACTACAGTTGTTATACATATCGAAAAACCGATAAACTTTTAGGCGAAAAAGCACTATTCCATGCCCATTTTTGATTTTTTTGCGATATTAGGTAAAAACAGAAGCTTCTTATCCTAGGAAAAATAAAATGGGAAATCATTGGAAGGTGGCACACTCCCTTTAAATTGCCTTTCATTCCAACTTCGTGTTGACTCTAAAGGCGTTCACATGTAGGAGATCATTGGCAAAATTTTCTACCTTATTCATGCTGGCCACTTTGCCCTAAACCCCGGGGCAAAGTGGACACCGGCGATGTCTTTACCCTGACATAAGAAACAGAATAGGTGCCTCATGCGCGACTGGAGATGTTGATGGTAATAAGGTTTAAAAGAGGATGGATGTTTATTTTTGTTATCTTCCCACCTGCAGCTAAACAATGCAACGATGCATTCGTAGAAAAACAACAACATTGCATTGCATTTTTGATAGCTCAATGTAACCGAGACGTGGCCTAACTAAACGCCTGACGATACATTTAACCATCAATAACGTTTCTTGTCCAAATGGAAACAATTTATGGCCAATTGGGGGTTGGCTACTTTACCCCGTCCACTTTGCCCCGCGCCCCCGCGTATGTCGTCCAAGACAAAAATATTCCAGCTCAGCTGTTAATGGGGCTTAAAATTGGCAGAAGCACGGTCACCATGCAATTCATGAAAAAAACGCTTCAATAGAATTCCAAACAGTTATGGAATAAAATAACATTTCAAAAATATAAAGATAGTAAGACACCTGGGACGAAATAGGTACTTATTCGTGTAACTATCACAGAACAACGGCGACGGGCCGGGGACGCCGGCGTGGCTCATTTGAACGACCTCGAAGAGAACTATAATTTCACCGTTCCATGCTTCTATCCTCAGGCTACTGAAATCCTTCTCCTCCACGCCGCAACCCCCCTCCGGGCTGGACAGGCAACTTTATCTCATGCGGGCTGCTCCCTTGGAGCGGCACCGCTGCTCCCGAGGGAGCGCACCCCGTAGCCGGGTGCAGTGAGTGCCTTGGGGCTGGGTGGCCTGTCCTCTTGACGGGCTCAGCCCCGGCGACTCACTAGGGTGCCTGCCCAGACCAATGTCTCCCCCTAATTCCTATCATCCTTCCGGCTCTGAAATGGTCTAATTGGACCGAAAGGGCCTAACCCCCCCAAAAAAAACTATAATTGGCAACCAATAACTGGAGTTGACACCTGTTGGAGTTGGAGTTGACCTCAGTGTGTGGTATTTCTCGGACCAGAGGCGAGCCCTTCCACCGCCGCGGACTATACTGAAGGGCTGACGCGGGGTGACCGAACCCCCGACCAGTTCCGGTCGAAGGGTAACGGTGCACCCGACAAGGTCACACAGCAGGATCAGTGTGCCAGTCACACACCTTGGGGTCACTTTGTGCCGGTCACACACCTTGGGGTGACTTTGTGCCGGTCACAGGGGTGACTGGAGGATGGCATGATTCAGGAGCTGGATGAAAATAGTTTGTAGTGCTCCGAACAATGTCAAGTTATTCATAGTGGAAACTGCATTTTTACAGTTAGCTTATAAGTGACAAACACTCGCCCCGGTCACTTGCTGTGGCAAATGTAACATTTTTTATTCATGAACCAGAAGCAAACGCGGACAAAGTGTTCAGAGACTAGGCATTAGGCCGAATCACGCGCCTTATTGCGCTCCGTCCACTCAGTCAAAAGCTGATGCCCGTTTGTGAGCGGAGGGGTGCTCAATTTATCGGCGGCTCTGCTGAGGTCTTAGAAGTGAGTTGTAAAAAAGCTAACAGAGGAAACCAGGGCGCATGCTTTTGATAATGATATATTCGGGCCAAATCACGCGATTTAGTCCTCCCCCGGCAGGTGTTCTGTCTGTGAGGACGTGTGTTCCTCCGGCAGGTGTTCTGTCTGTGAGGACGTGTGTTCCTCCGGCAGGTGTTCTGTCTGTGAGGACTGAGTACCCCCGGCAGGTGCTCTGTCTGTGAGGACTGAGTTCCCCCGGCAGGTGCTCTCTCTGTGAGGACGTGTGTTCCTCCCCCGGCAGGTGCTCTGTCTGTGAGGACATGTGTTCCTCCCCCGGCAGGTGCTCTGTCTGTGAGGACGTGTGTTCCTCCCCCGGCAGGTGCTCTGTCTGTGAGGACTGAGTTCCCCCGGCAGGTGCTCTCTCTGTGAGGACGTGTGTTCCTCCCCCGGCAGGTGTTCTGTCTGTGAGGACGTGTGTTCCTCCCCCGGCAGGTGCCCTCTCTGTGAGGACGTGTGTTCCTCCCCCGGCAGGTGTTCTGTCTGCGAGGACGTGTTCTGCACGCGGATCGCGCTCGAGTACCACAAGGAGGAGGCCGACCACTGGACCGCCTCGGATGACGAGGACGAGTTCATGAACCAGCCGGACGAGCAGGCCATGGAGAGCGAGGACGACGAGCAGCTGCTCTTCTACTAAACGGCTGCTCTCTTCTACCGGTCTGCTGGGGTCAGAGGCGGCGGCAGGGAGGGCGGCTCCTCCGCTACTGGCGTGGTAACTAGCTCCTCTTCTGCTGACGTGGTGACCAGCTCGTCTTCTACTGACGCTGCGGCGACACGGCGGCTACTCTTCTACTGACGTGACGGAGTCCCACAGGGGCCGGCGGTTTCCTGCGGTTGGCCGGGGGAGGGACGGGGGGAACAGGGGAGGGTGCCGGTGTCTGCTATAATGGGAGAACAGGGGAGGACATCGACAAGGCACACTGAAAACAATTCAACCCGCGTACAGCGAGTAAAACCCGCTGCTGGCGGGTACACCTACCCACCACCTAATTTGACACTCTACCAGCGGGTGCGTTTACCCGCACATCGCAGGCTGTCAACCCGAGTATATTGTGTACCTAACCCGCATAGGATGGGGACTCAACCCACACACAGAAGGCAACCTACCCGTTCGCAGCGGGTACACAATCCGCACATGGCGTATTACCTGCGATGCGTGGGTTGGGAACTCGCTTTCTGCGAGTACAAATATCCGCTGGTAGGGTGTCAAAATCAGCTGGAGGGTAAAGTACCCTCCAGTGGCGGCGTTCAAGGAGGAAAACGCCGCCATCGCCGGGATTCGAACCCGATATCTTTGATATTACAAACCGATGCGCTACCAACTGCGCCACAGGCGACCTGACGCAAAGCGACTGAAATGTCGGTGTATATCAGATTAAAATGAAGAACTGACGGCGGACTCAATACAGAAAGTAAAAAGGCTTATCTTAGACAATTGACATGAATCCGCCTATAGTGTTTTAAATATTAAGGAATAGTTTGGACAAATATTTCATTTGCATCGGGAAAGATTTATTTATCCAGGCTTATTTTTACCAATAAAATGTGCTAAGAGCGGTCTGCAAACTTCACCACAATGCGCCAGATTCGCGGACTGCAGAATATTCTGCTGAGCGTTCCAGCGAAATATTCTGCCGGCCAAGACGTGACGTCATCCAAACAATGATTCAAACGTCCCAAGCCCGTTAAGTACCCTCCTAACTCACAGAACGCAGCCCCACAGCTGTTACAGTTACGATTACAATTGCCTTGCACATCTCTACCCCTGCACAAGGCCTGCACAAGCACGCAGCCGAGCCGAAAAGCGACTATTGTGGCGCGTCACATTTCAACACTCGTTTGAGCGTCGAAGTCAAAAGTATTAATTTCAAAACCAATGCCGTGCATCAGTGGGATATCTGCCATGACACATGCGTGATCAAGGCAACCTGCGTATAGCATGTCACCTATACCTTGGCGCAGCGAGTTACACGATGCAAAACCTGCGTGATGCGCTTACTCCGTGGGCGCGAGTAACGCCTGCGGCCACAACCCGCTGCGGACGAGTGATTGACCCCGCCAGAGGAGGTTTCATGTATCCGCGCATGACGGGTTGCTGTTTTACCCGAGTATAGCGGGCGTTGACACCCGTGAAGCGGGTGAAAGCTACGATGATAACGGGATGCTCTGCGAAACGC
Source organism: Amphibalanus amphitrite (assembly GCF_019059575.1). NCBI lineage: Eukaryota > Metazoa > Arthropoda > Thecostraca > Balanomorpha > Balanidae > Amphibalanus > Amphibalanus amphitrite. The sequence continues at coordinate 178,159 of NW_024882179.1, forward strand.
GGGAAGCTAAACGGGTAGTCAGCCTACCCGGCAGCAAAAACTCGCGCAGAGCGGGTAATTTCTTCAAAATACCCGCGATACCCGGGCCAACTCGCAATCCGCGGGTTGAATTGTTTTCAGTGCATTCATTGAAAATCTGCAATAATGATGCATATTCATTGGAAGCGGCTGGAAAGCCAAGGTCAGACAAGGCAAGCCATGTGTTGACAGCTGAACAGGGTATTCTCATTAGCATTATTTTGATGATATTTTTTTCCTCTCATACCTTTCGGAATGTGACACTAACTATTCGCAACGCTCGTCGCTCAGTACGATGTTAAAAACAAAACACACATTTTATCCTGTATACCCGGTATAATACTAACTACATTTGAATTGTCAGTGGCGATTGCGTTTTGTATGTTTTTTTTGTTTAGAATGTCCATGTGATAAAGTGACAAAATGTGTCCATGTAGGCATACCTAACTGTGCTGTCATCGTACCAAAATGAAATGTGTCAATGTGTTTATGTAGGTATGTTTATATTTATGTACTGCGTTTGACAATGATCGTTTACTTCCACCGCTAACCATTTTCTCGCTTCTATCTATCCACTTCTTTTCTCGTCACCTGAGGATTCAGTGAGGGATGCATATCGCCCCGTTTTCTGTCCATCAGTGGTTGTTCTCATGCAGGCTATCCGGTAATCGGTACAGTTCTTATGGGCGGGCGCCTCGACAGCACAATGACTAGTTCAGTGACACTTTCGACAGAACGTCTTATTTGATTCGTCTTGTACCTCATTTTCTTTTAGGCATGGCAACAATTTCATAGCAGTTATTCCATCAGTAACTTTCAGCAGTAGGTAAGCACTGAGCATTGAGCAGTTAGGCATGCCTACCTGTTTTTACCTATCAAATATGATTAACAACTGAATAAAGCGCCCCTTTCCTGACGTACCTAACTACCTGGTTTAATTCGTTTTCCTTTTCTAGTTGATAAATATTGTCATATTGGATAGTGGTCAGTGCTGAGTGTGAGATAAGTCGAGCTGGGACGCGGCTGCGCCGAGCCGGCCGGCTGAGCCGCCGTGGGAGCGGTCAGCGTGCCCCCTTCCACACAATGCACATATCACGGCCTCCGTGCCCCCACATGGTGTACCTATACCGCCCATCCGGCCTCCACAGCAGCGGCCACTCACCCGGCGGCCACACGCCACCGATGACGTCAGACTGTGACGTCAGCTCTGTATGTGTGTATGTATTTTACGTCCTAGTTGTGACGTTTTATCTGTGAACTCGGGTGTTGACACAATCGACGCGGTGTTTCGCGCCCATGTTGTTCGCGTATGTCCGCCGCCCTGCTCCCATGAGCAACACAAGTCCCCTATTTTAAGGGACGACTCCCGGCCTCCCCAGGGCGCGGTGGCGCTGCGCTGGCGGCCTCCCCGGCGACTGAGCGTGCTGTTTTAATGTACCTCAGAGCCCGCCCGGCTCTGTACTCGCCGCTGTCCCTCCCATATGTTATGTCGCCGGGATGTTGCAGGCTTCCAGTGGACGCACCATCTCATTGTCGGGGTCCAGAGGCGCCGCTGTCTGCCCCGCTGTCTGGCGTCCCTGTCCGGCGTTCGCTGTCTGCCCCGCCCCGCTGTCTGGCGGCTGTGTCTGGCGGGTCTGCCCCGCTGTCTGGCGGCTCTGTCTGGCGGCTCTGCGCCACTGTCTGGCCCGCTGTTTGGCAGCTATGTTTGGCGGGCCTACGCCGCTGTCTGTTATACCGCTGTACTGACAGTGACTCCGCGGTGCGCGGCCGCGCACTGATGTTGTCTCACTGGGCTAATACACCCGTGCTGAAAACCAACGGTGGTGCGTTACTCTGCGCAAAACGACGGGTACCTAGGTCAGGCTGGCGGAGCAAAAAAAAAGGTACCTAGGTCATACCACTCTGTTAGAAAATACATGACACTTAATTTTAAAAGGCGATGCTGAAGCTGACCTACACGAGCACAAACCTAACTGGCTGCAGGGTGTGTTAACGCCTGCAGGCTCACGTCTATAATGACACACGGCATGCACAGTGCCCACACTCGTCGGAGCAGCTAAGCAGAGAGATGCCATGCCCGGCAATCCGAGTCGCCCCCGGTGGGGAGACGGTTTGAGCGGCGGCTCGACCAGGCTCCGCGACCGCTGCTCTGCTCGGCAGTCGCTCACGCCGCACTGCCACAGCCGAGAGGCGCCTGCGAGGTATACTGTGCCGTCTGTCCCGGCTGATGTGCGGCGCAGCATGCGCTTCCCGATACAGAGGACGTTTACAGCCGATTCTAAAGAGACACGGGCATCACACGTTTATGATGTTCCCTTAGCTGTAAGTTATCGGTGATTGATCACGACTGGGGTCAATTATCACCTTATACGCAGGTTAGTGAAGAGCAGTTACTTTCCGTACCTATTCAGCCCAAGTCACTAGTGGGGAATCATGGTGAATCGAGATTTAAATCGAGTGCAGAGGCCAGCTTTACCAACAGAAAAATAGCCGCCTGCAGGTATTTTTTGCCTAAAGACCGTTTCACATATGAAACGTAAAGGCGTTTGACACGTAGGTAAGCGGATAGGGCTTTACCGTTTACGCTCCGTATCTGAAGCGGTCTTTAGGCAAAACATTCCGACAGGCGGCTATTTTTCTGTTGGTAAAACTGGCCTCATGTCTGAAATCCGTAACTGGGCTTCCAGCATGGTCTTTGTAACAAAGTTCGTCCCTACCTCATCCCCCCACTTCCTCCGTTATCATTTTGTACCCCTCCCCCAACTATCGATATCCTTATTTGGGACACTTCTCGTCTATGGCGTACGTCACGGCACCATTCTGATTGGCGTTATGATGGCGGACTGAGCCTATATCCTATGACCTATGACCTACCTTATCGCTATGAACTAAAAATTCAAAGCTCAATAATTTCATTAATATGACGGGCCGACCTTAGACTTCGTGGTTCACGAAATCAAGACGTTGCGCTCTATCAGATGACCTAGTTTGATTTGAATGAAAATGGTGGGGCTCGCCAGCTTCCGGATCTTAGATTTCCGGTTGTCGGATTAGGATTCGCTGTTAGGTATCTAGCTTGACGATCGCAAATATTCGTACGTTTCACAGACCACAGTGGCTTATATGAGTCCGAACCGTTTCAATGTCACATGTTTATTGCGGTTTAAGAATTACAACAGGAACGTTGCTTGTTAGCCACCTACGAAAAAATGGAAGTCTAAGACACATTATTTTGAAATATAAAATGTTTAATAATCCTTCTGAAATCAAAATTCACAGATGTTACGCGAAAGGTTCATTATGCCTTATTCTAAAGCTCAGCCCTGTAATTTTAGTCTACTCCTGAAAACCGTTCTCAGCAGCTGATAGAGAGAGACGCAGGCACCTCAACTATGGCGCTGCTGAAGCGCCGCGTATTGCAGTATCGGACCGCCCTGTTATAAACGCAATTTGGTGCTGTTATAAGCCCGATTTTGTGTTGTTATAAGCGCGGTGCTGCGCTAGGCAGTGCCGGCCGGCCGGGCGGTGGCCCGCTCTGGGCGTCCCTGGGCCGGCCGGGCGATTCATGAGCGGCCCTGGGCCGGCCGGCCGGGCGGTGCCCCGCTCTGAGCGGCCCTGGGCCGGCCGGCCGGCCGCCCTCACGGTCGGTCCATCTCGTCCCCGGACATGTAGCCGGCGTCCTCCTGGTGCTCGACCGGCGCCAGCAGCGGGTCCTCCTCGTCGGGCGGGTCGAACAGCGGGTCGTCCTCCGGGTACTGCTCCTCTTCCTCCTCCTGGGAGTCCTCGGCGTCCTCCGGGGCCGGCGTCGGCCGCGTCATGGCCAGCAGCAGGTCGCGCACCGGCTCCGGGGGGCCGCCGCCGGAGAGCGCCGCCGGCTCCTCGTCCTCCAGCTCGGCCAGGTCCGGCTCCTCCTCGCCGACGCTGTTGGCGCCGTCCTCCTCGAAGGCCGGCTGGCGCGCGGCCGCCGGCTGGTCCGGGCGCCGCTCGGCCTCCGGGTCGTCCTGCTCGCCGTCCGGGTCCGCCTCCGGGTGGCTGCCGCCGCCGGAGGGCCGCCGCTGGTCGGCGCCGCCGCCGGTGACCAGCGAGTACAGCACCGTGGCGTCCTCGTCCTCGTCCTCGGCGGCCGGCTCCGGGAGCTCGGCGGCCGCCTCCTCCTCGGTGTCCTCCGGCTCCTCCTCCTCCTCCTCCTCCTCCTCCGGCTCGGCCGCCTCCTCGTGCTCCTCCTCGTCGTCCGCGTCCTCGCCGCTCAGCTCCAGCTCCAGCTCCTCGCCGCTCAGCTCCAGCTCCTCGCCGCTCAGCTCCAGGTCCTCGCCGCTCAGCTCCAGGTCCTCGCCGCTCAGCTCCAGCTCTTCGCCGCTCGGCTGCACCTCCAGCTCCTCGTCCTCAGGCTCCTCACTCAGGTCTTCCGTCTCTCCGGCGACCGCGTCCATCGCCTCTTCCCCGTCTTCTTCGTCATCCTCCAGCTCCAGCGCCGGCTCCTCAGCCTCTTCAGCATCCTCTGCTGCGCCGTCAGCATCCTCCAGCTCCTCGCCGTCCTCCTCGATATCCTGGATTTCCGCCCCAGCTCCATCGTCATTCCCCTCGGCGGCCTGCTCCATGTCCTCCGGGGCGATGCCGGCCGGCCGGGCCCGCGCCGGCCCGTCCGCGCCGTCCGAGGGCCGGTCCGGCGTGCCGGCGCTGAGCTCCAGCTCGGCGCCGGCCAGCAACCCGGCCGCCTCCTCCGCGGCGCGCGCGCCGGCGCCCTCAGCAGGAGCGGCCAGCAGCCGGAGCAGCTGCAAACGCTCCTCCGCCGCCTCCTCCCGCTCGATGTACCTGCCGCAGACCCTGGCTCAGACGTGCACACACAGACTCCTGCCGCAGACCCCGGCTCAGACGTGCACACACAGACACAGGCTCTGACTCAGATGTACACACACGCACGCAGACATGGACATCTGTCTCAGATCCCGACTCAGGCGTACAGTGGATCTAGTAAGGATCTCCAGACGTTACTAGATGGCGTTGAGCCTCAGTTGAGTCCATGTCAAATTCAAGGGGAGGTCAGTACCGAGATGGCCCGATGGAGAGGTGGGCGGGGGGGGGGGGCGGTTGGCGAGGTCACGGTGCGGGTGACCTGTCAAACAGCCCCGGCGCGGTTGGGCACTGCCGCAGGCAAATGGCGCACTCCAGTGTTGTTCCATATCGCGGTGGTGGGCCGGGCCGTTAGCTTGGCTGCTTGGAGGAAAGGATAATGAGGCATGGGTTTGCTGTGGCCGGTTCATCTACTGTCAACTATGATGAACCCAAAGTAATGCAAATATGATGTTGGTAATGCAGCTGGCAATGGAATGCTAGCGAATGCTCCGAACGCCCGAAGGATTAATATTATTTATGTCTCCTGAAATTTTCATTGAATATAATTCAAGCACTAGAAATAACGTATCGTTCGCCAATTTTTTGACCGGCTGGCGTTTCTTCCGTAGAGCGCCCTTGGGCAAATAATTATCGCGCAGGTGATTTATTTTTTGCTGGTAAGATTTAAGGTCAAATCAAGTCGCTGAGAGGAGATGAGGAAAAGCGGACGAATGCCACATTTTTGTGCATAAAGTCTCGATTAAAAAAAGCTTAAAGTTATTATACGTGTAAGCTAAAAAACAATAAGATCAGTTAATAAAAATACTTGACCCGAAATTGGCCTCTGTTTTCTCTGACCATGATTGCGTGTAAGACACAGGTCGTTCAACCCGACTCAACATGGTTCGGCTCCCCCTTTTTTTAATATATATTTGGCCCGAACCTTTTGAATGAAAGGAATCATAAGGAAAGAGTCCCCGCTAAGCTGAGCTTGTTGCGTTGACCCTACCCTCTGTAGGATATTGAAGTCTATGCTATCGCTGTTTGACGGACCTGCAGTGACAAAGTCAATGTGCTCGCTATTTGACGGACGCGGAAGCCTCGTGCACGAGCCACGTGCCGCTCGACTGTAAATGCCTAAAAACCAGTTTGCTGAATAAACAAGAGTTAGCAGGGCCTAGAATACAACAATATTGGCGACGAGGTAAATTTAATTTTTAATGCCCACTTGCTGAGTAACGTAAAGCCAACGCCCGCATAAAGCCGCGCAAGACATGGCTGGCCCTGCGCTGGAATTGCCGCAGTTTGATGTCACAAGGCCCGATGAGTGGCCAAGATGGCTTCGCAGACTCGAAAATATGTGCTTGGCCATGGGAGTTGAAGCCCCAGCGCGCAAAAAGGCCTATCTCCTACATTTTGCAGGCCCTGCAGTTTTTGATCTGCATGAAACGCTGCCAGCCCCAGCTACCGCTGATGAGACGCCGCCACTGGATGAATATCAGCTTGCTTGCAAGCAGCTGAGTGCCTATTTTGTGCCCCAGAAGAACATCGATTATGAGTGTGATGTTTTTCGTCAAACTCTCCAGATGGAAGGTGAGTCAATTGATGCTTTCGTAGCCCGATTGCGTCAGCGGGCTAGCACTTGTGAATTTGCGGATTCAGCCAGGGAAATCAGGCAACAGCTGATTGCGGGAGTCAGGGACCCCAGGGTAAGGGAGAAAGCCCTGCAGCAGAGAATGACCCTGGAAAACTTGCATTCGTTTGCAAGGGGCCTGGAACAGGCAAGAGCACAGGCCCGTGCCATGGAGGCACACCATCAAAGCCGGTTCACCAGTCTGCCTCCTGTAAAAGCACAGAACAAGGTCGAAAGCAAAAGAAACCTCACTGGCAAGCCCCGTGTCCAAGAGACAAAAGAAAGATGTTCAAGATGTCACAGCCCAAAACATCAGCACTGGGAATGTCCATTCAAGAACGAGACCTGCTACCAATGTGGTCGGCGGGGCCACACAAAGGTGGCCTGCCGTAACAAGGAGCCACAGGCTACGCCAAGGAAAAATCCCAGTCATGGTCGGCATGGCAAAGTCAAATGCATGAGCCAACAACAGGAAGTGAGTCAAACTCAGCAAGACAGCCCAACTGATGAGTACGTCATGCAAATCCGCCTGCCTGTGAACAAGACAGAAGTCAGAGAAAATGAACCACTTGTCACAGCAGTGAACATGGACGACAGAACAGTCCAGATGGAAGTGGACACAGGAGCAGCAGTCACAGTGATGTCAGAACAGCTGTTCCACAAGCTGTGGCCAACAAGAAAACTCGACAAGTCCAGCCAACGACTGAAGACCTTCACTGGAGAGCCCATTCCAGTTGTTGGTCAAGTCGATGTTAAGGTGCTCGCTCAAGATGAAGTGGTGCACCTGCCACTCCTGGTGGTGGGAGGTGAAGGCAAGCCCCTGCTAGGTCGCAACTGGCTGTCAAAGGTGCGACTGAACTGGCAGGCCATCTTCCAGGTGAAGGCCTCACTGGAAGAAAAAGCACAAGAGCTCCTGAGAAAGTTCCCCAACCTGACCAAAGAAGAGTTGGGAAAAGCCAACACAGAAGCACATCTGGAAATCAACCCAGATGTAAAGCCAGTGTTCTGTAAACCAAGATCGGTGCCCCTGGCCCTGCGTCCTCTCGTCGAGAAGGAACTGGATCGTCAAATCGAAGCTGGAATACTGAAGCCCTGCAAATCTGCACAGTGGGCGGCACCACTGGTAACCATCATGAAACCAGATGGCAAATCTGTTCGCCTGTGTGGAAGCTACAACCTCACAGTAAACCGAGCAAGCCAACTGGAGCAGTATCCATTGCCCAAAGTGGATGAGCTCCTGACACATCTGGCTGGAGGTGAAAAGTTTTCAGTGATTGATCTGGAACAAGCCTACCTGCAGGTTCCGCTGTCTGAAGCCAGCCAGAAATACACCACAGTCAACACACATAAAGGACTTTTCACGGCTACCAGACTGGTGTATGGGATCAGCAGCGGCCCTGCTATCTTTCAGCGCCACATTGAAACACTACTGGCTGGTATTCCCAACACCACTGTGTTTCTGGATGACATTTGCGTCACAGGCAAAGATGATGCCGCACACCTTGCAAACTTGGAAGAGGTGCTCAAAAGACTTGAGCAGGAAAACCTTCGAATCAACCCGAAGAAGTGCCGGTGGGCGCTGCCGGAGGTATCCTACCTCGGCCTGCGCATCAACAAAAACGGCCTGCAGCCGTCAGACCAAAAAGTGGCAGCCGTGAGAGATGCACCAAGTCCAGGGAACGTCGGACAACTGAGGACGTACCTTGGCATGCTGAACCACTTCAGTCGCTTCTGCCCGAAGCTAAGTGGTGTGGCAGCACCGTTGTACGCTCTCTTGAAGAAGGACGTCGTGTGGCGATGGGGTACCCAAGAAGAAGCCGCTTTCAAGGCGACCAAAGCTCTTCTCTGTGAAGCCCCCTGTCTTGCTCACTTTGATGCAAGTGCACCCGTCGTCGTATCAGCAGATGCAAGCTCGTACGGCCTGGGAGCCGTGCTATCCCAGGGTGATCAACCAGTCGCCTACGCGTCCCGCACACTAAACCAAGCCGAGAAAAACTACAGTCAGATTGATCGCGAAGGCCTGGCCCTGGTCTTTGCTGTCAAACGCTTCCACAGCTTCCTATACGGAAGGCCCTTCATGCTAAGGACCGATCACAAGCCCCTCCTGGGACTCCTCAGCAAGAACAAAAACCTGCCAGATGCCGTCCCACCTCGGATGGTGAGATGGAAAGTTACCCTGGATGCCTACCAGTATCACCTGGTACACACACCTGGGAATGCTGGTCAACACGCAGCAGCAGATGCCCTCAGCCGCCTACCACAGTCCGAGATGGTGGCTCAGTCGGCAGTGACCCCGCTCATGGAAGTCGTCAAGATGCTGGAAGCCGACGACGCATTGGTAACTGTCGATGCTGTCCGAGAGTGGACCCGAAGAGACCCAGTGCTCTCGGAAGTTCTGCACTACACTCGACATGGATGGCCCAAGTCGGCAGAAGTGTCACCAGCGCTTCTACCGTACCACACTCGCCAAACAGAGCTGAGTGTCCACAATGGGTGCCTGCTTTGGGGATGTCGGGTGGTCGTTCCGCCATCCTGTCGACAGAGCACCCTTCGACTGCTTCATGCAGGGCATCCTGGTATCTGCACCATGAAACGCCGAGCCCGCAGTCAGATCTGGTGGCCTGGAATGGATTCTGACATCTCAGAGCTCACCAAAGTCTGTGATGCATGTCAGATGCATCAAACCGCCGCACCAAAAGTGCCGTCTCGACCATGGAAGTATCCCGATGCTCCGTGGCAAAGAGTTCATGTCGATTACGCAGGACCTGTTGACGGGAAGATGCTCCTGATCGTGATCGACGCTCACAGCAAGTGGCCTGACGTCTGGATCACCAGCAACGTCAGCACGAGAACGACAATTGATCATCTTCGAATGACGTTCGCCACGCATGGACTTCCAGAAGTCATCGTAAGCGACAACGGTGGCTGCTTTACCAGCAAGGAGTTCAGCGAGTTCACCAGCAGCAACGGTATCCGCCACGTCTTCACCCCTCCGCTGCATCCTGCCTCTAATGGACAAGCGGAAAACATGGTGAAACTGGTGAAGACCGGAATCAAGAAGCAAAGCCCAGCTCCTCTGCACACGAAGCTCCAGAGGTGGCTGTTCCAGTACCGCAACACGCCACATACCAGTACGGGGAAGTCACCGGCGGAAATGCTGTTTCGCCGCGCACCCAGAACCCATCTCACGCTGCTCCACCCGTCGGAAGAGCGGAGGAACTACAACAGTTCAGCTGGTGGTGCTGCTAGCCGAGCGTTCCGCACAGGTGATGCCGTTTACATCACAGAAGTGACGGACTCAGCCTACAAGTGGCTACCAGGCACGGTTCTGGATGTATGTGGACCGTCCTGCAGAGTCCTCCTCCAAGATGGCCGGCAATTCCGCCGCCATTTGGACCACATTCGTGCTCGGTACACGTCTGGTGAGAACGGGCTGCACCAGGATGGAACCTCAAGTGACCTACCTCGGCATCCGTTGGTGACCGCACCCCGCCGCACGGTGACGCCACCAACAGTCATCGGAGGGTGGCCGGAGTCGCCGCCAGCAGTCGTCGCGAGGCCGGCCTTCCCAGTCGTTACGGCTGCACCTGCGGAAGTTTCTCTTCCCGCGCCCAACTCGGACGCGGCGCCAGCGGCTGAGGTGCAGGATCCGGTGACACCTACTCAACGATCGCGAGCCGGAAAGCCCGCGATGCTACCGCCGGGAGAGACGAGTGTGCGAGCTGGAAAGCCCGCGATGCCGCCACCGGGAGAGACGAGCGTTCGTCCAGTGCGCAGTCGGCGTCCGCCTGACCGCTTGAACCTGTGAGAAGTGACGAGCTCTCGTCCAGGCAAAGTCGGCGTCTGCCGAACCGTTTAAACTTGTAAGAGTTTGTGTTCAAGTGTACTGTGTAAGCGCCGTTGGATGCTCATTGTCATGGTGAGCTCAGTTTGCCCTTGCAGTTTTAGCCTGTCTATCTAGGAGGGAGGAGTGTAGGATATTGAAGTCTATGCTATCGCTGTTTGACGGACCTGCAGTGACAAAGTCAATGTGCTCGCTATTTGACGGACGCGGAAGCCTCGTGCACGAGCCACGTGCCGCTCGACTGTAAATGCCTAAAAACCAGTTTGCTGAATAAACAAGAGTTAGCAGGGCCTAGAATACAACACCCTCTACCCTCCGATCAAGCAATTCCTGGTCTATGGCAGAATTCAGAGTCCAAAGTTTAACGTGCGCACATAGCCGCGCACGGCCGATCCCCTCACTGACTTCGCCTGGCAGCGGCCTGCCGGCTGCCACCAACCACAACCATACCCGTCAGGAGCTCAAAAACGTCAAGCACACGTCGCGTTTCGAACCCGGACTTTTGCAACCGGGACGTGCGCTCTCACCACACGGAGTCCAAAGCCCTACCGACCGAGCTACCGGGACGGACATTTACCTAGGGGCTTCGCCTCGTGACATTGACAGACGTCAGACACTTTGGCCGAACTATAGCCGTAGCACTGAGCAGTGAGCAAGCTGCGCAGGGCGATAGGTGCTCGTAGCGTTTAGGTTGGGTAATCTGTGAGCTGAACGCGATGTCGTGAGTTCGAGCCCCACTCCCGGGTCTGGTTTTATCTGGACACGAACCAAAACCTTTTCTTCTACTGCAACACAGACAAGCACGATGACATCTTTCGCCAACATCTTTCCCCAAAATCCTCTCAAAAAAGTCAAAATTATCGCTTATAAATGTCTAGCTTAGATTCATTTTTAGAGAAAATATTTTTTTGGTCATTTTTCTGGAGCTATTTTAACTCTTTCTTTTCGGATTCTTTTCGACCCGATAAACTCATCAAAGCGGAACGTGCCAAATGAAAAAATACCCAACTCAAATAACATTTTAGAAAAGCCTAAGACTGTCATGCAACTATCGACTGAATAGTTGCATGCTTTTAATACGTCATAGATTTCAATTATCATTGCTGCTCCTGTCACACAAGCACAGGCTCTTGCCACAGACTCGGGAGTTAGACGCACGGTAAGCACATACAAACACTGGCCAGATAAGACAATCCGGACTGTCATTCGGTTCGGAACAGAACGGACCATGACTCTGCGAGCTGGTCAAGGGTTCAAGGTACTGCCGTTTTTAAGACGGGATATCTGTCGAATGCATCGAACCTGACCAAATCTAATTAAATCTCTTTTACAGCAAATATCTTCAATTCACGAATTTATTTCAATGTTTTAATAGGATATTCAAAATAATTTATAACTTGACAAATCGGGTAAGTATCTACATAAGTAGCTACATAGTGTAAACATAGCTGCAAGCTACTTAGAATCGTCTAACTATGAGCTTGATTTGACCGATTCACACCAAATATGACCAGATGTGTACTAGCTAACCGTCGTGTGAAGGGTTTTTCTTCTCCAATTACCCGGAATATCAGTTATCAGCACCTGACTCAAGTTGTAGCAGGCCGCACCCCCGGCTTCTTCTGGTGTCCTCACCTCTGAGTTCCCCCCCCCCCGGTCCGGAGGGGGAGGAACTCAGACGTGCACCCCTGGGCGCGCCGCTGGTGCCCCTGCCCCCCGGTATCCCACCCCTGGGCGCGCCGCTGGTGCGACCTGCCCCCGGTATCCCACCCCTGGGCGCGCCGCTGGTGCGACCTGCCCCCGGTATCCCACCCCTGGGCGCGCCGCTGGTGCGACCTGTCTCCGGTATCCCACCCCTGGGTGCGCCGCTGTGTCCCTGCCCCCGGTATGGCCACCCCTGGGCGCGCCTCTGGGGCGACCTCCTGTGGCACCGACTGACCTGCTGTTGCGGCACGCCAGGCAGCGGCAGACGCCGAGCCGTTTGACCAGGTAGAGGGTGGCGCCGTCCCGCACACAGTACGACTCCAGGGGCCGCCGCAGCGACTGCCGACAGCACAGCGCGTCACACGGGGCCCGGCGACTGCCGACAGCACGGCGCGTCACACGAGGCCCGGCGACTGCCGACAGCACAGCGCGTCATACGGGGCCCGGCGACTGCCGACAGCACGGCGCGTCACACGAGGCCCGGCGACTGCCGACAGCACAGCGCGTCATACGGGGCCCGGCGACTGCCATACGGGGCCCGGCGACTGCCGACAGCACGGCGCGTCATACGGGGCCCAGCGACTGCCATACGGGGCCCGGCGACTGCCGACAGCACAGCGCGTCACACGGGGCCCGGCGACTGCCATACGGGGCCCGGCGACTGCCATCGGGGCCCGGCGACTGCCATACGGGGCCCGGCGACTGCCGACAGCACGGCGCGTCACACGGGGCCCGGCGACTGCCAGCGTCTCAGAGCAGTGTTTCTAGCTAGGTAGGTACAAGCAGCTTAAAATGCGCTTAAAAAGCAGCTCAAAATATTATCTGGGAGCAGCAAATCACGACTTTGCCATTCAAAAAACAAATAAATGAGTAAATGAATAAAATCTGCCATTCATGTTTATAGGGAATTTCACTTGAGGCAACTCAATAGCTAGAACTTAGGATTTTCATTTAACGTGTGATTAAATGTCTATTGCTGCGCTGTTTGCCTGGTTGATGCCGGTGGCGGGCCGTCCATTTCACGGTGTCCTGGACAGGTGACCGACCTTCAGCTGCCGGCCCTTGTAGTAGACGAGCTGCTGGCGGGCCGGGATGCCCGTGCGCGCCGTGATCTGGCGCTTGACGTCCCTCAGCGTGTCCACCTCCTCCAGCAGCATCTTGGTCCGCGACGGGGTCAGCACGGTGACCCTCATGTCGCCACCACGGCCGTCACCCGCGGTGCATCACCGGCCGCCGCCCTCCCCGGGAAGTATAGCGACGATACGTCATAACTTCACCACGTTACACCGTACCTAGGTATAAGGCAGTCTGGTATGATTCTCACAGTTGTCGGTGTGGTGACCTGAACTATTTGTCACCTAGAGGTACTTGCCAGCGGCGAAAGAAATTCGAATATGTTGACGCTTGCATACGACCGTCTTGGCCTCCGAAATTAAAGTGGCTGGAGCCCTGAAAACGGCTGGCTGAAGTTGGAAACTCTGCCCAGATCGACCTTTGGCTACTCACGCAATGATAACAATTTGAAGAGCGGTAAAACGAGCTGCGTTTGATTTAAGTTATAACTCCGGAATTTCAGTCGTGTTAATTTGCCTTTGCACAGTAGTGTATTTATATGTTGAATATTTCCAATGATATTTCACATCTACCTTGATAACGAACAGGATAACGAATCTTGATTTTATACCGCTCCGAACGTGCAAATCATTTGAACCTCCAACCAGAAATATCACTGCTGATTGCAGCCGATAAGCTCTGCCGGTAATCACACGGCGGTCTGACTGAGGCAAGGGGGTTGATTCGAGTTCGTGACGCTCCCACTCGGTCCAATATGTAGTAGCTCGTGAGCTGCCGGCGGCGGCGGGGGCGGGGACGGGGGCACGGGCCGCCACCGCGCCGTCCAGCTCGGTATGGGCTCGGTGTGGGCGACCGGCTCCTGCAGCGGGCTGCGGACTCCCGGCCAGGCAGGTGCAGCGGGCTGCGGACTCCCCGCCAGGCGGGTGCAGCGGCACCCCGCAGCACAGTCCCGTACTTAGGTATAGTTTATACCGTACAGTCCCGTGCCTACAGTTTGAACTACGCCTGCAGTTTCTACCGTACGGTCCCGTTCACACAGCTTATGTACCATACGGTCCCGTGCTTATAGTTCGTACTGCACCGTAAGCCGCTCCGTACTTACAGACTACAGTTGGTACGCACGGTCCCGTTTACACAGTTTGTGCCGTATCGGTCCCGTACCTACAGTTGGTACTGCACGGTCCTGTACCTACGGTTTGTACCGCACGGTCCGGCGACTACCTAGGTACAGTTCATGATCTTTATGAGCTAAGGTTAAAGGGACTATCCCACCTTTAACATGGGGTTTGAGTTGAGATAGCCAAGTTTGCGGCGAGGTTCAGAAACCACTATCTATCTAGGTTGCAACCCCCGCGGCCTCTTGGTGTTAAAGAAATTCGTTCCCTTCATTTGAAAATGGGCCTTGTACAAGGCCCTATCTTCAACATGGAGCGACCGTTAGTGTGACGTCACCTCGTTTAGTCATTCTGATTTAAATGGGTTTGTTCGTTGAAAAATCGCTTAAAACTTGGTCTGAACTTTGTTGTGGTGCCTACAGAGTAAAAAGAATCAGCTTTATGACAGTAATGTGGCCTGGGGAAGGAGGTAATTTTGGGCTGTGACGTCACATATTTGAAAGTTTGTATTTGGAATATGGGAAACCTAAGATGTTTAATGAAAAATAAATGCCACGACCGTGTTCCTGGTCATCCAATCTATAAAGTCGGGCACAATTTAAATGGTTTTAACAACATTTTAGAAGGTGGGATAGTCCCTTTAAATCGCGCATGACCAGATACCTAATCTAAGTAGGATAGTCAATGTAACCCGCAGAACAGAACTAAAACCAGTTCCGTCCCATGCCGATGACGTCGGCCACCACGAAGGTCTAACAGTTTCCGACGGTGCGACCAGAAACAGAAAATCGAAGCCTGAGTGTTTGAAACAAAGTGCGTCCAAAAGAGGCGCCCTCTAACTTTCTCCCGTTCACTTATAAGACAACAGGAGAAATCGCCCGAACTGGTGTTCTGCCGGCGTCTATGTAGAACACATAGGGAGTGGAAGGGGGGGGCTCATTGAAACCCTTACTGTTCGGCCCCTGACGGATCTTTAGTTCCGTCAGGGGCCTAGATCGCCTGCAGTTTGAACTGAAAACTGCAGGCGATCTAGGATAAAAGGCGGCAAAGCCAGCCTTTGCCGTAGCGCTCCCGAATTGGTATGGTTTCGGATCGCCAAGTCTGGCTGAAGTCCGGCTTCCTGCCACGGCTCAAGTCCGGTTCCCTACGGCCAGGTTCGGCTGCCCCGTAGGCCGTAGCTGCTCTGGCTTACTGTGACTGAAGTACGGTTGGGGCTGATGCGGCATAAATCCGGCTGTGCTGCGGGCGAGTTCCAGGATCGTGAGTCAGCTCCAGTAGAGCCCCAGACTTTGCCCGTAGTTTAGCCGGAGCAAATGCTTGAGCTAGCCAGAGTAAAACCAGCTACGGCCCAGACCAAATTAGCTGGCTGGGTATGGATAGCCGGCAGGACGCCTACTGGCTGACCTGACCTGACCTGAACCGACCTGACCTAAATGCATGAAGACACCATCTTTGATCAAAGCTAACATGAAATTGGCATGAACATGACAAAAAAAAGGACCCGGAAAAACATAACAACCCCACTTTACGAAGTTCTAACAGGTCCCGGTTTTCCTTATTTCTGGGTCATTGACCTGACCTGAAAGGTCAACTAATGTCCTAGGACCTTAAAATTGGGTATCATCGGCTTCCTGTCGTCGCGGGCAGCATGCTCGTTTTTTCCTCGAAATGCTTGAGCGGAAAGTGTTGGTGCCTTCGTACGAAGCTGTCAGTGGTGGTAGACACCCACTACCCAGCCTGCAATTTGGTTTGGCTCAAGTCTGTTTTGGTTTCAAGTCTGTCAAGTCTGTTTAGGTCACTTAACGTGACCTGACCTTGGGAGATCCGGTTCTGACATTTTCAAATGTGCAGAAAAGATGCATGAGCAGCGGTGCCGCAAATGACGGTGCGGCGATTACCACTATCTGCGGAGAACCGGAGGGGGTTGTTTCAAAATCCCCGGACCGGCACGGGGTAATAATAAAGGTATAGCGGCGCGGATCACGTCCTGTCAACATTATTAATCGCTGAGTTTCCTGTCAATCGTACGAGCGGTTTAGCTATGACGAACAGTCGGATTGTTATCGAGATTCGAGGTTGAGTCACTTGGCGAGGCCTGGTAACCGGCCTCGACTGGTCTAGGTTGACAATGTGTGGAACAGGTGTATTATGAGGTGGGTGAGAGACCTCGGGAGGGGGAGGGCGTTTTTGTACCCCTACCACGGTTATCCCGCAGCGGAACCGGATAATCTAGAAACAAGGCACAATATCCACACTATATTCGTCTTTCACATAAACGCATCGCCTTAATGCGTTCTGTTTATTGCGGCAAAATGAAGCAGCTCTAAAACTTAACAGATTGAATACATGGTACTGTCAAATTGAGACCAATATGCTTAAAACAATTTAACGTGTGCATTGCAGCTGTCAAAGATATGCTATTTACTTGGAACAAGTAATTAACAACACATGTCTCTAGATTTACCTAAAACAAAACTCACTGTTCAAGGCCGTGAAATATAAACAATCATAGTCAAATAATTTCTGCTAAAAATTTACCTTAGATACAGGTTACTGTCGAAGGCTTTAAAATAAGAATGATCATATTCTAAAACGTCTATTGTTCTTGGCTTCACAAAAGCAGACGTCTCGATCCCTGGGCTCCGAGCAGAAAATACAATCTCGTCTCTACAAACAGTGCTGGCTGCCGGGCCGACAGGCAGACTCGGGCCGGCGGCACTTCAGTGCAGCAGCCAGGGACGGCGCCCCACACCAACCACCAAAACAGACCCTCACAATACTCCGAAACGCGCCCGCGCCGGGCAACACCACCGCTACCAGACCGCGCCGCCGCCGCCCGGCACAGGGCACAGGCACAGGCGACACCGGACACAGGCTTCCCGACCGTCACCGGGCACAGGCACCCCGACCGGCGGCCGTTATCACACCGTACAACCGCCGGGTCACTGCGTGCCCCACACAGTACAACTGCCGGGTCACACAGTACAACCGCCGGGTCACACAGTATACTGCCGGGTCACACACAGTACAACCGCCGGGTCACACAGTTTACTGCCGGGTCACACACAGTACAACTGCCGGGTCACTGCGGGCCCCACACAGTACAACTGCCGGGTCACACAGCATACTGCCGGGTCACACAGTACAACCGCCGGGTCACTGCGGGCCCCACACAGTACAACTGCCGGGCCACACAGCATACTGCCGAGTCACTGCGGGCCCGACTGCAGAGCGGGGCGCGGGAGTCAGCCGGACACTGCGGTGCCACCGCCGGCGGCCGCAGGGCCGACCTCGCCGCGCCCACCTTTTGTACCTCCGAGTGCGGCCGGCGGGCGCGGGCCGCCGGGAGCCAGCCGAGGCACTCAGTCCGGTTCGCAGAAACAAACACCGGGCGGCCCCCCGGCGTCCCACCACTCCACAGTCCACCGGGGCGCGCCGCCCAGCCCGCCCCGAACGGCGGCGCTCCCCTTCCCCGGCCACCGCCGCAGGAGAGGGGTGCAGCGGTGCAGTCCCGGCGGTCACACACACTGCTGGCGGACACCCACCGGGCCACCGGGCCTGGGCAGAGTATCCTCCGACTCCCGCCCCGGCCAGCGCAGTTAGGGCAGACGACGCGCCGCCGCCGCCGTTGTGCTTTGGTCGGGCCACGTGACAGCCCCGGCTGTAGCCTCTTCACGGCCGCCGCGTAGCCTCTGCGCGGACTCCACTAGCAGTCAGCTGCCTCGACGGGCGTCTGGGCCACCCTGAAACAGAGCAGCAGGCGGCGTGTGACGCACCGACGCTACGGTATTATTATTATTATTATTATTATGTCAAACATCCACCAACCACAGAACAGTGGGCATTACGGTGGCATAGCACAAACAGACGCACACATGCATACAATGTATACGGACAGAAGCGAGCAGCCGGGGGCGGGGGGGGGGGCGGAGGGAGGGAGGGGATACGACAAACAATCAAAAGCAGCCCGACAAATATTCCGCCGGTCGAGAGGAGACCATCCCTCCATTTGCCGCGCCCAGTCCGACAGCCGGAGCGCGCAGCAGAGGTGCCGCGTCCCTCCGAGCTCCCCGCCCCGGCGGCGGCGATAACCTAATATCGGCGATGTGCCAGTTATGGCCGGCGAACCGAGTTCACAAGGCCACCATCAAAGACGGACCAGATTGGAAAAGTCGCCGATAAGTTACGGCCGGAGCGGCGGGCGGGACAAACAGCGGCGCGCCGGCGGGCCGGGCGCCGGGACACAGCCGCCGCGCCGCCGGCCGCGACCGGTCACAGCTCACAGCGTCAATAACGGGCGAATAACGGGCCCACACAGCCAGGTCGCTAAACTGACGGGACGATAAACAACAATGGAAAATCAAGTGGCCGGACCAAAGTTGGACGGATTCAGGCAAAATGGCTGGGGAGCTTCAGGCAAATAAAGGCTCAGGAAGGGTTTAGACTAAAATGGCTTGGCGAAATCCAGTAAATAGAACGTGTGGACGGATTCAGACGGGAGCTGGCAGCCGTTTCGCTGCTGATTCCTGTCGCCGACAGGCTCCTCCAACTCTGGTACCGACTGCGCCGACTGAGAGTGATCCTATATTGAGTGCGGCTTCAGCCTCCCTGGTGGAGCTGCGCATAATCGATATAGGGGCATCACCACACTGCTACCGTCGGACGGCAAGCGTCAAAGTTCCGCCGCTGCCTCAGTGTAACAGCCCAGTGACAGCCCCTCCCCCCGCCCACCCCCGACGCTGCCTCACTGTAACAGCCCAGCCCAGTGGGTAACCTCAGTCGGAATAGGACGGAACATGGCCGGAATTCCTCAGCTCGATATCTCGAACGGGGAAGACGGCTGACGCCTTCAATTCAATATGACGAAAGATGGTAATAGCCTATGACGAAAATGACGAGCTTGTACGCACGCGCTAGTCCCAGTCGCACACCACTCCCATACGACACAGATGTCTGCCCCTGTCGTGACTCTGTCTGTCCCCTCCTGCCCCTCTCTGTCCCCTGTCCCCTGTCCCCGCTGGCTCACCGTGCGGCCCCTTGCCGTCGTCCCCCTCGCCTCTTCCCCGCTCCGCCGGAGCCGGGGCCGGAGCCGGAGCCGGAGCCGGAGCCGGAGCCGGCGGGGTCCGGCTCCACCGCCGAGCTGGGCCCGCCGCCGGCCGGGGCGCCGTCCGCCTGCAGAACGACAGAGCGTCACAGTGGCGTCACAGTGGGGTCACCAGGGGGCTATAGATCACTCGCCTTTTTCGGTGACGATCGGGCTCAATAGGGGATAACATGGTTGGAGGGTGAACGGGTACGAACGACTCCGAACAACACCCTAAATGCCGTAAAAGCCAACTGCGGGCGCGAGTTCAATCTATCCATTTAGTCCGACACATACCCACCCGGAACTTATCAACAGTAGCGCGCCGCCGCCCCGTTTACTGTGGTGGCTGTGAGGGGCGGCGGCGGCGCCTGGCGGCTCTGGCGGCGCCGTGCCGCGCCCCAGATTAGACGGACCTCGTCACCGAGTTAGCGGCACACGGCGCCATCAATAGATAACGAGCGACTCTGAGCAGCGGCCGGCGTGGCCCGCTGCGATACTTTCAGCCCAAGTTGGCGGGTTTCGACGCCCAACTTTTACCGGCAGCACACCCCGGCCCAGCTGGCTAATTAATGTTCAAACACTGGCCTGGGTGCCGGGCGGCGCCCACCCACCGACCGGCGGCCATCACAGGGGGGCCCGCCGACCAGTCACTGCGCAGAGGTGCCAATGGCGCACAGCTCGGAAACGCAGCTTGTGAAAATGTAACGACAACTGACAAGCAATCTTACAACGTGAACGGCTGTATGTATTTAGACATTGAAGGACGAAAGACTAAAGATAAGGATGGAAAGAAGTGTCCCACGGTGAAAAGCCTTGCATCATCAACATAAATTGCAGTTTCCACAACAAGCAACTGAGCAATGAGTCAGGAAAACCTACACCAGTAATAGGAGACCCACCACACAGCCCAACCATGAATGTCAAACCGAGGCAGCTTTACTGAAAGACACAACTGAATAGGTAAGGAATAAAATGGAAGCTAGCAGAGACTATGAAAAAATGGTACGTTTTCAAGCGCTGTGGCGGGACCGGTTCCGGTTTCAGATTTCAGAGGGGCTCCGGCCTCGGCCCCGTCAACACGGGCCGAGGCCGAGGCAGTGCCGCAGACGGCCAGGTATTGATCACCTGGACAGAATGTATGTACAAAACGGCCATCTCCCGTTGACAGGTGTGTCCTAACGCGACATTGGCTCATGGTGGCAACTGCAATAAAACATGGAGAGATGGCATGGCATAAACTCGAATTTTACATATGCGTCACTTTCAGTGCAAACAAGCGAACAATGTTTAAGGCAGCTTCAGCGGGCTAATTGAGTATTTTCATTCCTAAGATTGAGGCCTTCACCTTCATTCTTAAATGTTGAGGCAAATTTTGGTGTGTGAGCCTGAAACGATGGACAACCGTCGCCCAGCCGGATGAGCCCCAGTGACCAGCGCGGGCACACGCGCCGAGTGACCCGCGCGGGCACACCCGCCGGCACGGCTCCCCTCAGCCCTACCTGCTGCTGCTGCTGCTGCTGCTGCTGCTGCTGCTGCTGCTGCTGCTGCTGCTGCTGATGGTGGTGGTACTGCTGGGCCTTCTGGGACTTTTGCTTCTGCTGCTGGCCGGCCGGCGCCTTGGGTACCATTTTGGTGACATTGCCGACGGCCTTGGTCCTGCCTTCCCGGAACACCTGGGCAGTCGGCCGGCCGGCGCGGGTCAGACGGCAGCAGCGGTCATCAGTGGGAGCTGACCCGGGCGGCGCGGGTCACCAGTGGGAGCTGACCCGGCCGGCGCGGGTCACACGACAGCACCGGTCTGCTGCTGCGGCAGTGGGGAGCTGATCCGGCGAGATACACAGAGGGTCACAGCAGAAACACGCTGTGATTAACATGAATGTCCTGTTCGGTGTGCAGTGTCGATACCTATTAGATTGTTCTCTGCCTTCCTAGAAATAGCGCAGCGGTTCCTGTTCAGCGACTACAGCTCTTCAGGGGTTGTCTTTGATCAGAGTCTGAGCTAGAGCAGGGAGAGGGGAAAGGGAGAGGGAGAGAGGGGAGGGAGAGGGGAGGGAGAGGGGAGGGTGTTTGAGATTTGTTTCGGGCCGGAACATACGTTAGGACGGCCGAATATGTCATCGTTTAAATGTCTGATGAAGCACCCGGTTCTGGTGGGAATTATTTCATTATTTGGGCCGCGGCGGGCGGCTGAGCGTGACTTCGGCGGCCGGGCCGAGTTGGCCGGATGAGTTGGCCGAAAACTCGCCGGTCGCCGGCGATTATGACAGATGGGGGTGATTTGAAGGCGGCAAGTTGGGAGCCGTCACCGCCGCCAGCCGCGCGCCCTGCCAGTGCAGTGGGGACCATACATCACCCAGCGCACCGATAATAAATGACAAATGCCCGGGACGTGGCCCACTTCAAAAGCATTACCTCATTCCATGCTCCTAAGTGTATTCATCAATCATACAATTCAATCTTTGTCAATCTTTACTTTCGCTGGCCCGATTTTCTTTACTTTGTCAATCAATCTTGCCTCAATCTTTGTTATTAAACTAATCAGCGCATTGGAATACGATTTAGCAATCACCGCTATACAGGGTGGCTGTCCCAGTAACAGGAACACACAGAGATGACGCTTCTGTCCAGATCATCACCTTGACATAGTAAGGTCAAATCACAGTCGTTTTTATAATGGGGAGAAAAGCTGAGAAACACAATAATGATTCAATCACTGCTGGTGGGGGCCAGAGTCACGATTCATGGGCAGCTTCCCCGCCAATCGCACAGGCAGCTCCGCCTCTGTTTTTCTGTTCTCCACAAGGAAGCATTTGACCAAACAGACCAGACATTGCTCAACAGAGCCCAACAATGTCCGGCCGCCAGTGCGACCACCCACCATGCGCCGGCCCGGCCTGGGGTACCGCCGGACCGATACAGGTACCGCCGGCCCGGTACAGGTACCGCCGGCCAGATACAGGCACCGCCGGCCCGGTCTGAGACGCGGTACCGCCGGCCCGGTCTGGGGTACCGCTGGTACGGTACCGCCGGCCCGGTCTGGGGTACTCACCATGCGCTGGCCCGGCTTCAGGTACTCGGGGTGTTTGATGAAGCGGAAGTGGACGCTGGCCTTGTCGCCGGTGCGCAGGTTGTCCTGTGACATCCGCACGATGGAGGCTGTCTGACGCACGCTGCCCACGTGGACTGGCAAACGGAACAAAAACACAGCACATCAGCAGTGGCCCCCCGGGAGAGACACGGAGCCACCGGAGCCGCCCACCCGGCCAGCGCGCTAACCGGGACTGGCACTGCAAACAAACCGAAAAAGCCCGAGGAGAAAAAATGTAAAAACTGGATGACCCATCCGGTGAAAACACCGAGCGACGGGCGAGGCGAGACAGTTTCAAGGCCCTCCGTAATATCTACCTAGTTCAGTGCCAGGAGTTGGAGGGAGCTGGATACTGGCAGAGCAGGCTGCTAGAGGGTGCAGTTGGAACGCGCCGGAACGTTGGGCTGAGCCCCAGCACACACGGCACCCCGCGGAACGGGGACAGCCGGGCAGAAACTGGGCCAGGCAGAAAACGGCCGGCACCTCAGGGAGCCGACGAGCTTCCGCCCTGGCTGGCCCTAGTCTGCCTAGACGGCGGGGCGTCACTACCCCCCCCCCCCTGCTCCTTAGACGGCGCGGCGTCAGTGCCCCCTAGACGGCGAGGCGTCAGTGGCCCCCCAGACGGGGCGGCGTCAGTGCCCCCCCCCCCCGCTCCCCAGACAGCGCGGCGTCAGTGCCCCCCCTCCTCCTTAGACGGCGCGGCGGCACTGTCCCCCCCCCCCCGTTATAAATAATGGAACGCTCCGCCCGACGGCTTCTGAGGGCCACTGCCGCCGACAGCCGGGGTGAGTGTCGCCGTCAGCCGGGTTGAGTGTCGTCGACAGCCGGGTTGAGTGTCGCCGACAGGCGGGGTGAGTGTCGCCGACAGGCGGGGTGAGTGTCGCCGACCATGGATTAGGAATGCTTCATCCCTGCGCCGACTGAGTACCGGTCGGCGGGCGCTCTTCGACAGTCGATAGCCGCAGCCAGGGTGCCATTGAGTCTGAGTCTGTCTCTGTCTCTGTCCCTGTCTCTCCCTCTCCCTCTCTCTCTCTCTCTCTCTCTCTCTCTCTCTCTCTCTCTCTCTCTCTCTCTCTCTCTCTCTCTCTCTCTCTCTCTCTCTCTCTCTCTCTCTCTCTCTCTCCTCTCTCTCTCTCTCCCCTCTCTCTGTGGGTAGAGATACAGAGGCCCGATCGGCCCACGACATCCGGCTCGGACGGCGGGCCATATCTAGGGCGCTCACGGGGCCACTCCGTCTCTGGCAGGAGCGCGGAATATGAGGCACGGCTTGCCTTCGGCCGGCGGCGCCCCGAGAGACCGTGAGCCGTGTCCGGGAGACTGTGAGACGTGTCCGAGAGACCGTGAACCGTGACCGGGAGACCGTGAGCCGTGACCGGGACACCGTGAGCCGTGTCCGGGAGACTGTGAGCCGTGTCCGGGACACCGTGAGCCGTGTCCGGGAGACTGTGAGGCAGCGAGCCGTGTCCCCCGGACACTGTGTGAGCCGTGTCCCCCGGACACTGTGTGAGCCGTGTCCCCCGGACACTGTGTGAGCCGTGTCCCCCGGACACTGTGTGAGCCGTGTCCCCCGGACACTGTGTGAGCCGTGTCCGGGAGACCGTGAGCCGTGTCCCCCGGACACTGTGTGAGCCGTGTCCCCCGGACACTGTGTGAGCCGTGTCCCCCGGACACTGTGTGAGCCGTGTCCCCCGGACACTGTGTGAGCCGTGTCCCCCGGACACTGTGTGAGCCGTGTCCCCCGGACACTGTGTGAGCCGTGTCCCCCGGACACTGTGTGAGCCGTGTCCCCCGGACACTGTGTGAGCCGTGTCCCCCGGACACTGTGTGAGCCGTGTCCCCCGGACACTGTGTGAGCCGTGTCCCCCGGACACTGTGTGAGCCGTGTCCCCCGGACACTGTGTGAGCCGTGTCCCCCGGACACTGTGTGAGCCGTGTCCCCCGGACACTGTGTGAGCCGTGTCCCCCGGACACTGTGTGAGCCGTGTCCGGGAGACTGTGAGGCCGCGAGCCGTGTCCCCCGGACACTGTGAGAGCCGTGTCCGGGACACCGTGAACCGTGTCCCCCAGACACTGAGAGCCGTGTTCGGGAGGGCGGCAGCGCGTCGTCGTACGCCACTCGATTTCATTTGGAGTGCGAGGTGATCGGCATTAGGCCTGGTATATTGGCCAGATGTGAACGATTTGTATTCAGCCATAAAGGCAGTGGCATCACTGGAGGGGAGCGAGGGGGGGGGCTTCTGACAGCGGAACTGCTACAGCATAATAGTCCCGGCATAAAAGGAAGTCACTATTGGGCCTTCAATGCTCAATTAAGAGCCTCTCCGATACCCGTGAGTTGAGCTGAGGTAATGATTATACTGGTTAGAAGTGAGGCGCTGATTGAACGCTGAGCTGATATGAGACTGACTGCTGAACTCAATGCATATGTAGGTAAGTACTGTCTGTTTACAATATCGGGGAAGCATAGCAACGTTCTTCGCATTGGGCATGGTTCGTCGATTTTAATCTCATCACATAATTACTGCATTTTTTTTGTGAAGAAAAAATATGCAGCAGCCTGAGATCAGTTTAATTAATCGAAGTTTCATTTTCAGAGAGTACGAAGTTGGCGTCTGATCCGGCGATGGAGCGGGGTTCCCGGCTATTGGTGTTGGCCGAGCCCATCACCTTCCATCCCCATAACCCGGTACTCTGGCGCTGGCGGGCCGCCGGGCCTCCCCCGCCCCGGCCCGTCCCACCTCCACTTCCTGGTGGGAAGGTCAGCGCGGTCTAAATCGCGGCCCCGTCCGCACCGCGCCGTCCCCAGGACGCCGGGAGCGGCGGCCGGTCCCCCGGCGGGAGGTCCAGTGCAGCAGCCACTCCTGTCCGCCGCCCTCCGCCCACCGGACAGCGGACAGCGGAGAGCGGGCTGATCCTACTCCACCGAACAGCACCCCTCTCCCTACGCCCGGCCCGTCGCTCCCCCGCGCCCGGCTCAGTCTCTCAGGCTGTGACCGGGCTGGGAGCAGCCGCCCGGCTGACCCGTCTTCATTCCGGCGCCGGGCTGACCTCTGCCTGGTATTGAGACACACGACCGCCGGACATTGGCAGACATTGGAGCCCGACTGAGACGGATGAACAGAGCGACGGACGGACGGACGGACGGACGGACGGACGGACGGGCGGTGGGCTCGGACGGACGGACGGACGGACGGACGGACGGGCGGGCGGACGGACGGACGGACGGACGGTGGGCTCGGACGGGGAGACGGACGGACGGACGGGCGGGCGGACGGACGGACGGACGGACGGACGGACGGACGGACGGACGGACGGACGGACGGACGGACGGACGGACGGACGGACGGGCGGGCGGGTGGGCTCGGACGGACGGACGGACGGACGGACGGACGGACGGACGGGCGGGGAGACGGACGGACGGGGAGACGGACGGACGGACGGGTGGGCGGGGAGACGGACGGACGGGGAGACGGACGGACGGACGGGTGGGCGGGGAGACGGACGGACGCGTGAAGAGCGTGGTGTGTGGAGCGGAGACCAAACCCCATCCACACATCCGATGTGCGTGGAGTACAGGCTGAGTTGAAAACATTGCTTTTCACAGACTTTACTTATTTGGGGATAGCGATTAATAGCATAATAGATACGAATGGAATAGAAATCACTCTCGTGCTCAGCACTTTGGAAAATTCCCCACATTTATGTGAAGCCATGCCAGCCCCGCTTTCAATGGTAGTTCTAAGAATGTAGTCCTCGATCTGTTTCAGCGAGTGCATAAATTTCTATGTATGTGCTTAAAGCAAGCTACTGAAAATATACTGAGCTATAAGCGCTCATTCCTACAGCGGAACAAAGCATTCTATCATGAAAACATCAAGACAAGAGAATATTTTTGGACTGCAAGACAAAATAGCGGTATCCTTACATAACAATGTAATATCAGGCCGTGCACCATTTAGCGCCTCAGAACTGCACAAGGGCGGTTAATAAAGCGCGCGGTGTACGAGGCTGCCGGTGGGCGGTCGTCAGGCGGCATCCTCTCATATTGCAGCTCTGCAGACCACAAAAACCAGCACACACGGCGGACTCAATCGGCGTCCAAAGACCCGGCCAACCCTTGGCGGTGCTCTGCTCCAGTTAGCTCGGCACAACAATCCTGAGCTCCTACATCGACCGGAGATGAAAGCCGAAACCGAGCATCCAACTGTGAAAATAACAGAGGTGCACTTGCGCAATTATTTCGCTGCTAGTGGCTCCTCCATGCCCTGAAGGCAGCTCCCAAGTTTCGTAACAGCGCATTCTGCGTAAGTTTTTAGCTCTTCGGCAGAGACAGACCTGCACAAAAAGTTTTCTAAGGAAGGGATCTCCTGTTGCCGGGCCAGTCAAAATTGAATACCGGGCTCAAATTGGCGGCATGCTTAAAAATGAACGACAACAATCCGCGGTTTGCTCAAAATCAGCTCTTTACCAGATTTAAAGAAACTCACACGAGAACATATTGGACGAATCAGCACAAAAGCTCGATATAGTTAGCAGCTCATTCCGCTACCCTCTCACCTCTATCAACTCCGGCCCCTGTTCCCTGACCCCCCCCCCCCGAACACTGAACCCCGAACACCGCTCTGACCTACCGTTACTGTACTCTGTACTGTACTCGCTACTGTACTCGTTAGTCCAGGGCTGCGGAGTCGATGGTTGACTCCGACTCCGACTTCAAAAATCGACTCCGACTCCGACTCCGACTCCGACTCCAGCTCCGACTCCGGACATTGCTAATAAAGTCCACTAATGAAATCAAATTGCATGTCTGAGAGCTTTTTTATCCGACCCTTTGGGCGTTCCAAGGCCTTGTATTGTAAGCAAGTACTTTTAAATAGCATGCAGAATTTTAAAAAAATGAGGCAACAGCCGTTTACAGCTTTTTTTATTCGCCATACTTCCAACGGGCCAATTAGCCCATTCACAGCCAGGCTCCTGCTCCTCCAACCTACATACCCCAACGCCCACCCCTGGTCTACGGCTAATGTGGGAGCCCACCCCACTCCTGGAGACAACGCCCGCGGAACGGGCGGCACCGGGGATCGAACCCGGAAACTACCGCACCTCGGGCTGACGCCTTACCAGATCTGCGCCACCAGGGACGAGAGTCTCTGGACGAGTGTTTTCAACGAAAACGCTGGTCCAAAACAGGGGTTTGTCCTTAGCTTCAACAAAACCTGATTTTCAAAGGTCCAGTCGAGCGAAATATTGTCAAGCAACCAGGTGAAGGGTGTGACTTTGAGCCATGCAGTGTTAACTCCGTCTCCGGAGTCGGAGGCTATAAGATTTTAGCGACTCCAACTCTTTGATTTCGGGCAAAACTGCCGACTCCGACTCCGACTCCGCAGTCCTGCCCGTTACTGTACTCGGTGCCCGTTACTGTAATGGTGGTACTGTACTCTGTACTGTACTCTGTACTGTACTCTGTACTGTACTCTGTACTGTACTCGGTGCTGTACTCTGTGCTGTACTCGGTACTCACCCATGGCCTGGTAGCGGGCCGATATGGTGGTGGGGTGGTGCAGTACCAGAATCTCGCCCTCGAACTCCCAGCAGGCCTGGGGTCGCAGCTCGGCCGAAACCATCACCATGCCCTTCCGGATCTGGGAGCGCTTCACCTGTCGTCACAGGTCAGCGGTGTCAGATCACAGATCAGCCGGGGCAGCCGGGTCAGGTCACAGGTCAGCCGGGGCAGCCGGATCAGGTCAGAGGTCAGCCGGGGCAGCGGGGTCAGGTCAGCCGGGTCAGGTCACAGGTCACAGGGAAGCCGGGTCAGGTCAGTTCACAGGTCAGGTTATAGGTGTCAGGTCACAGTTCAGTGGGGTCAGGTTATACAGGATCAGGTTACGGGCGGCCGGCAGGGTCTAGCTATCCGCCGCCGGCCCGCCCGTCTCGGTAGAGGAGCTGGCCGTAGTTACGTACCTTTTTCAGGGCGAAGCTGGCCGTCTGACCGCCGCGCACCTCGCTGACCGGCAGCCGTTTGCGGTGTATGGAGCGGACGGAGATGGGCGCGAAGTTGCCCACCGGGTCGGGCCCCAGCAGGAGCGTGTCGTTGAGACGGATGGTGCCGCGCAGTGTGGTGCCCGACACCACCGTACCCACACCCTGTCCACGGAGGGGGGATATTCAGGGGTCAGCACTCAGCAGGGTGCAGTACGGTACGGTACTGGTATCCAGTCCCGACACTACAATATGGTCCAGCACCCAGCCCCGACACTCGACAATAGGGTTTACTGTCCACTCCCTGCCCTGCCCTGCCGGCAGCGGCGCGGTCTGGCGGAACAGTCGTCCCGGGTCGGGGCGGACCAGTACACGGGACCAGCACCGGTCACAGGCGCGCCCGGTCACAGGGCCAGCACCGGTCACAGGCGCGCCCGGTCACAGACGCGCCCGGTCACAGGCGCGCCCGGTCACAGGCGCGCCCGGTCACAGGCGCGCCCGGTCACAGGCGCGCCCGGTCACAGGCGCGCCCGCTCACAGACGCGCCCGGTCACAGGGCCAGCACCGCTCACAGGCGCGCCCGGTCACAGGGCCAGCACCGCTCACAGGCGCGCCCGGCCACAGGCGCGCCCGGTCACAGGGGCGCCCGGTCACAGGGCCAGCACCGCTCACAGGCGCGCCCGGTCACAGGGGCGCCCGGTCACAGCTGGACGCCCCAGCTCCGGAGATACGCCGGCGGCCCAGACCGAGGCCGCCGCACTACGGCTCGCCGGAAACTCATTTCATCCACAAAAGAAACGAAATATACCATTCGAAAGCTGGCGGTTAGCTGATTCCACAAATGTATTTTTTATCGAAATCATACGATGACTTTTTCAAAAATTGCGTTTTTGTAAAAAGGTAATATTTTTTTTTTCATTCCACGAGCTGTCCAGGACATTCTTGAGATCATAGTCATGTTTTTTTCGTTTTCCAGTGAAAGCTGAATGCCAAAAGAATAATATGTAACGAAAAAAATCAAATATTAATATGCGTCTCTCACAGCCGGCAACAAGGCGCAATCACACAGCTCAGTGTCACGATGGATCAAGGTGAGCCACACAAAAGCGTGAAATGACCCTTATCGACGCGCAGACCCGGCGCTCTCGGCTGTCTGACGGGCCACGGAAGAGACGTTCGGCTGTCGCCTTAGTAAACCGACGTCATATTTGTTAGTTTAACGATTCAAGTCGGTACTTAAGTTGTTTCGGATACCTGAGAGGAAGATTCATTGCTCTGTCATTTTCACATCATGTATGAATTTTATTTGTTTATGTCTACTTTGCTCATATCAGCTAGGCATCAGGAAAGCTGACCGCGCTGAGCTGTCAGAGGTTGTACCGGCCTCAGCTGGGCTGGAGTGGGGGTAGCGCCCGGTGGGGCGGGCAAGCTTTTGACCGATCGCAGGGCCGAACAGCTGTCACGGATACAGCTTTTGTCATCGTTGTCATCGTCGTTTTCAATACGTCGGTTTGATAAAGGCCAGTGGCCGAAAGCTCACCGTTTTTAAAATATATTATTCGTTTTTTTTTTTACATTTTTGATGTCGAGGAAAAGGTCAACTTCTTGTATTTATCTAATTATATTCAAGATGTTCCTCGCTCGAGCACTTCATAATATTACCAACCTGAAAAATTATAACGTTTAAATATAAACGATTCTTTTTAAAGGCCATCGTAAGATTTTGACAAAAATTCAAGTCCCTGGCAGTCCCTGGCCCCCACTGGTCAGAGACTGCGCGCACAGCTGGAGGAGACAGCGGTCCCCACTGGTCGGTCCCCACTACATTTGTGGAATCAGCTCACCGCCAGCTTTCGAACGGTATATTTCGTTTCTTTTGTGGATGAAATGACTTTCCGACGAACCGTAGCGCAGCAGTGCGCGTTCGGACTTTCGGAGCGGGTCCTGCGGCACAGCATACCAGTGCAGGAGCTGACCGCTGCTGCCACCTAGCGACAGCGTCGGTAACTGCGCCGCCGGCCGCGGCTGAACCGGACGCTGCCCTGCCGGCTCCGGAGCGCGCATTAATACAGACATGGCGCGCCGCCGCCGCCGCGGGCCGGCCAGCCAGTCGGATTTGACAGCGCAGAGCGGCAGCGCCGAGCGAATAGTAATGCCAATTTCCAACCAGATGAGGACACGTCACAGTCAATAGCAGCGGCCGGGGACTCCGGACCGCCGTGCCGGCGCATCAAAGCGCACCGACCGGCCCCCACTGGTCAGAGACTGAGCGCACAGCTGGGAGAGCCTGCGATCTCGAACTGTCCAGGGACTTCATACACACAGCTGGGGGAGCCAGCGGCTTCGAACTTACCTGAACGCCAGCCGCGCGTCATTACACCGTTTAATGAATAGTAAAAACATGTAACACGCCTGTCGGGGAGACAAACGAGCGAGCGCGAGAATTACCCCCGCACGCGTTGAACTCACTTGTGGCAGGCTCCTGGGTACCTGCGAGAGGGAATTTCCAACAGCTGGCCTGTTCACGGCACCCTACTAATCGGCCTCAAGCAATATGCCAAGGTTAAGCGTAATCGGGCAAGCCAATTTTTGAGACGTGGAAGCGGCCTCCCGCCCGCGCGGCCAGGTTCACTGACTCCCGGCAGCGTGTAACCCGGCCGCTGCTCGGCGTCATGGGCCGGCACCACTCACCGGCACCGAGTATGGGCCGCTGCTCGGCGCCATGGGCCGGCACCACTCACCGGCACGGACTATGGGCCGCTGCTCGGCGCCATGGGCCGACACCACTCACCGGCACCGAGTATGTGTCGTCGATCTGGAACTCTGCGGGGTCCGAGCGTCGCCCGGCCGGACGCGTCGTCAGCAGGTTCATAAACATCTTCAGCAGCTCGAGGTTCTGGCCGGTGACGTTCGACACCTGGAATATGGGACATAACCTGTCCCGGACGGACGGATATCAGACCGCGGGGTTTGTCCGTCACAGAGCCGCCCGCACATACACAGCCCCGTCCCTGGAATATGGGACATAACCTGTCCCGGACGGAAGGATATCAGACCGCGGGGTTTGTCCGGCACAGAGCCGCCCGCACATACACAGCCCCGTCCCATCGGCGCACAGCCGGGCCTCTGATGCCACATTAGGGTGACCGGTTTTGCAAAAAGTTTCGAAAAGTTTTGCTCCCCAGGTCTAATCTAACGTATTTGGGGGTGCTGATCACGAATCCGGCGGAAAAAATATAAAATTCGATTTTTTTTTTGACCGCCCCGGCTCTTTGAATATTTCCGGTTTTCTCAATTTTTGCATGTTTTTGAATAATATGATGAATGTAATGAAAAAATATTAACAATGTATCGCTAAATGCATGTACCAGTCGATTCGGCATACAGCGGCGTCGAAATCGGCACGCGGCCTGCTTCACCGGCCTCGCAGGAAAGCATAAGGCTCGGAAGGTTTGCGTTAGTTACCCGATTCTCTCCATAGATGGCGCTGGCGTAGCCGCCCGCCGGCCGGTCGTTGCCGTGCCGTTCACAGCCCCGGCGGTCACTTGCGACCGTCGTGGTTGTTATGCTACGTCTATCAAAGCACGACAGAAATGTTCACTTCATTTTTATGTTACTTCAGACATATTTTAGACCAAATGTTGAATTGGATAAATGACTATCGTGAATTGGCGAAATAGTGGAGTGCGCTCGGGAGCCATTTACAATAGCGAGGAACGTAGGTGGATTGATCTGAGTAACATATGACACTGCGTAGTGCGTTCACTGTTGATATGAAGTCTATTCACACTATGTAGTATGTAGTCGGGTGACACGAGAACAAAGTGACTAACATACCTTGTGTACGACACATGGATGAAGCTAATGCTACTTTTTCATTTTGTTTCGGTAGGCCCGTTTGTTCAGAGCGTAGCCGTCCTGTCGGTCTGCGCCTGTTACAGCTGTGACTGATTCGGTGGTCAGCTTTACAGCCCTTTCGGTGGATTGGGTATGGCAGGGGACCCCCGTTTTGGAGTCTGTAGAAAGTCGCGCAACTCATCCTCGCTCATGTGTCGTACACAAGGGGGCTCAATGTCTCGGCCTTAGTCAACCGCTCGCTGCACGTTAACCAGTTCCATATAGTTGTTCGCTTGAACGTTAATTTCCGGCAGCAGGAAGTGCCGAATGGGCTGCTGCTGTGGCGATGGGGGTGGCAGCTTTGGCGGCGGTCGTGGCGGCGGTGCCGGCGGCGGCGGCGGCGGTGGTGGTGGTGGTGGCGATGGCCGCCGCCTCTGTCGCCGCTGCTTCTGCTGTGGCGGGGGCGGGAACGGCGGCTGCTCCTGTCGCTGCCTTTTTTGATGAATGCTCTGGATTATTAATCCAGAGCATTCGTTTTGGATTATTAATCCAGAGCATTCGTCAAAAAAGGCAGCGACAGGAGCAGCCGCCGTTCCCGCTGTCTGTTCCTGTCGCTGCCTTTTTTGATGAATGCTCTGGATTATTAATCCAGAGCATTCGTTTTGGATTATTAATCCAGAGCATTCGTCAAAAAAGGCAGCGACAGGAGCAGCCGCCGTTCCCGCCCCCGCCACAGCAGAAGCGCAGCGGCGACAGAGGCGGCGGCCATCGCCACCACCACCACCGCCACCGCCGCCGCCGCCGCCGCCACAACAGCAGCAGCGGCGTCTGAAACGGCGGCGGCCATCACCACCACCACCACCACCACCGCCGCCGCCGCCGGCACCGCCGCCACGACCGCCGCCAAAGCTGCCACCCCCATCGCCACAGCAGCAGCCCATTCGGCACTTCCTGCTGCCGGAAATTAACGTTCAAGCGAACAACTATATGGAACTGGTTAACGTGCAGCGAGCGGTTGACGAGGGCCGAGACATTGAGCCCCCTTGTGTACGACACATGAGCGAGGATGAGTTGCGCGACTTTCTACAGACTCCAAAACGGGGGTCCCCTGCCATACCCAATCCACCGAAAGGGCTGTAAAGCTGACCACCGAATCAGTCACAGCTGTAACAGGCGCAGACCGACAGGATGGCTACGCTCTGAACAAACGGGCCTACCGAAACAAAATGAAAAAGTAGCATTAGCTTCATCCATGTGCAGGCATCGGTAGGATTGTGATTGCAGGATTGCAAAATCCTGATTGCATTCCTTTTTGGTGGATTGCACCTGGATTTGAAATCCATTCCAAAAAACAGGATTTGATTGCGGATTGGATTGCATCATATTTCCAATTTTTGCAATCCAATCCGGATTGTGTTTGATAAGTGCTTTGAAATGGTTTGTTGCGATTGAAAATTATGAGATCGGCTTCATCGGCTTAATGTACTTTGCTATCAAGGGCTTTACATCAAAACTTGAAATAATTTAAACACTTTTAATTTAAACGCTCAAAATAATATACGCTGATGAACTACATAGGAAGGGCAAAATTACGTATTTGAGGGCGAGCTTTAAAAATTATAAAACACTGGTTGGGTAGAGGTTTAAATGTGGGGGTGTTTGACCCAAAAAAATATTTCCCATAAAATACCTGTGCCTTAGATAGGAATTACTCGCAAGACTAGGTACTAGAAATGGGTGATTTGGGGATGGAGGCACGGCCATATGCCCCCCTCCCTCCCTAGACTAGGTACTAGAAATGGGTGATTTGGGGATGGAGGCACGGCCATATGCCACCCTCCCTCCCCCAGATCCACTAGTGCACATAATGATACAACAGGATTGCAAAAAAGGATTGCGGATTTGATCACAATCCAAGTGAAAAAAGGGGATTGCGGGTAGGAATGCAATCCACTTCGGCACAAGGAATGTGGATTGGGAATGCAATCCTTTCAAAAAGGATTTTCCCGATGCCTGTCCATGTGTCGTACACAAGGTATGTTAGTCAGTAGTCACTTTGTTCTCGTGTCACCCGACTACATACTACATAGTGTGAATAAACTTCATATCAACATGAACGCAGTGTCATATGTTACTCAGATCAATCCACCTACGTTCCTCGCTATTGTAAATGGCTCCCGAGCGCACTCCACTATTTCGCCAATTCACGATAGTCATTTATCCAATTCAACATTTGGTCTAAAATATGTCTGAAGTAACATAAAAATGAAGTGAACATTTCTGTCGTGCTTTGATAGACGTAGCATAACAACCACGACGGTCGCAAGTGACCGCCGGGGCTGTGAACGGCACGGCAACGACCGGCCGGCGGGCGGCTACGCCAGCGCCATCTATGGAGAGAATCGGGTAACTAACGCAAACCTTCCGAGCCTTATGCTTTCCTGCGAGGCCGGTGAAGCAGGCGGCGTGCCGATTTCGACGCCGCTGTATGCCGAATCGACTGGTACATGCATTTAGCGATACATTGTTAATATTTTTTCATTACATTCATCATATTATTCAAAAACATGCAAAAATTGAGAAAACCGGAAATAATCAGAGCCGGGGCGGTCAAAAAAAATTCGAATTTTATATTTTTTCCGCCGGATTCGTGATCAGCACCCCCAAATACGTTAAATCAGACCTGGGGAGCAAAACTTTTCGAAACTTTTTGCAAAACCGGTCACCCTAATGCCACATACACAGCCGGGCCTCTGCTGCCACATACACAGCCGGGCCTCTGGTGCCACATACACAGCTGGGCCTCTGCTGCCACATACACAGCCGTGCCTGTGGTGCCACATACACAGCCGGGCCTCTGATGTCACATACACAGCCGGGTCTCTGCTGCCACATACACAGCCGGGTCTCAAACAGCACCACACACTCGTGTCAAATACACCAAGCGCTGAGGTCAAAATACAAAGCATCTCCCGGCACATTTCGTGACAACTGATTTAGCCATTATCAGCAGTATATGCCTAGTTATCCCAGTTGCGCCCGGCCCGCCGCCGCGCCGCGTACATACAGCCCTGGCTGACGTACCGTTCGGTACGTACCGTACATACAGCCCTGGCTGACGTACCGTTCGGTACGTACCGTACATACAGTCCTGGCTGACGTACCGTTCGGAGACGAAGTTGGTGGCCGACATGACGACGTCGTCCTCGGTTCGTACGATGACGGGGACCTTCCGCACGCCGGGCGACTTGAGAATCTTCACCAGGAGCTTCAGCGTCTCCTGAGCGCGGGCAGCGGTCGGCCGTCACACCGCGACAAACACAGACACAAACACAGACACCAACACAGGGCAGCGGGCGGCCGTCACACCGCGACAAACACAGACACAAACACAGACACAGGACAGCGGGCGGCCGTCACACCGCGACAAACACAGACACAAACACAGACACAGACACAGGGCAGCGGGCGGCCGTCACACCGCGACAAACACAGACGCAAACACAGACACAGGGCAGAGGGCGGCTGTCACACCGCGACAAACACAAACACAGACACAGAAACAGGGCAGCGGGCGGCCGTCACACCGCGACAAACACAGACACAAACACAGACACAAACACAGGGCAGCGGGCGGCCGTCACACCGCGACAAACACAAACACAAACACAGACACAGGGCAGCGGGCGGCCGTCACACCGCGAAAAACACAAACACAGACACAGGGCAGCGGACGGCCGTCACACCGCGGCAAACACAGACACAAACACAAACACAGACACAGACACAGGGCAGCGGGCGGCCGTCACACCGCGACAAACACAGACACAAACACAGACACAGGGCAGCGGGCGGCCGTCACACCGCGAAAAACACAAACACAGGGCAGCGGGCGGCCGTTAGATCACGACAAACACAAACACAAACACAGGGCAGCGGGCGGCCGTCACACTGCGACAAACACAAACACAGACACAAACACAGACACAGGGCAGCGGGCGGCCGTCACACCGCGACAAACACAGACACAAACACAGACACAAACACAGGGCAGCGGGCGGCCGTCACACCGCGACAAACACAAACACAAACACAGACACAGGGCAGCGGGCGGCCGTCACACCGCGAAAAACACAAACACAGACACAGGGCAGCGGGCGGCCGTCACACCGCGGCAAACACAGACACAAACACAAACACACACAGGGCAGCGGGCGGCCGTCACACCGCGACAAACACAGACACAAACACAGACACAGGGCAGCGGGCGGCCGTCACACCGCAAAAAACACAAACACAGGGCAGCGGGCGGCCGTTAGATCACGACAAACACAAACAAAAACACAGGGCAGCGGGCGGCCGTCACACTGCGACAAACACAAACACAAACACAAACACAAACACAGACACAGGGCAGCGGGCGGCCGTCACACCGCGAAAAACACAAACACAGGGCAGCGGGCGGCCGTTAGATCACGACAAACACAAACACAAACACAGGGCAGCGGGCGGCCGTCACACTGCGATAAACACAAACACAGACACAGACACAGACACAGAAACAGGGCAGCGGGCGGCCGTCACACCGCGACAAACACAGACACAGACACAGGGCAGCGGGCGGCCGTCACACCGCGGCAAACACAAACACAGACACAGACACAGGGCAGCAGGCGGCCGTCACACCGCGACAAACACAGACACAAACACAGACACCAACACAGGGGAGGGGGCGGCCGTCACACGGCGACAAACACAAACACAGACACAGACACAGGGCAGCGTGCGGCCGTCACACCGCGACAAACACAAACACAGGGCAGCGGGCGGCCGTCACACCGCGACAAACACAGACGCAAACACAGACACAGGGCAGAGGGCGGCAGTCACACCGCGACAAACACAGACACAATACATACACAGATACAGGGCAGCGGGCGGCCGTCACACCGCGAAAAAACACAAACACAGGGCAGCGGGCGGCCGTTAGATCACGACAAACACAGACACAGACACAGGGCAGCGGTCGGCCGTCAGATCGCGACAAACACAGACACAGACACAAACACAGGACAGCGGGCGGCCGTCACACCGCGACAAACACAGACACAGACACAGGGCAGCGGGCGGCCGTCACACCGCGGCAAACACAAACACAGACACAGACACAGGGCAGCGGGCGGCCGTCACACCGCGACAAACACAGACACAAACACAGACACCAACACAGGGGAGGGGGCGGCCGTCACACGGCGACAAACACAAACACAGACACAGACACAGGGCAGCGTGCGGCCGTCACACCGCGACAAACACAAACACAGGGCAGCTGGCGGCCGTCACACCGCGACAAACACAGACGCAAACACAAACACAGGGCAGCGGGCGGCCGTCACACCGCGACAAACACAAACACAGACACAGACACAGGACAGCGGTCGGCCGTCACATCGCGACAAACACAGACACAAACACAAACACAGGGCAGCGGGCGGCCGTCACACGGCGACAAACACAGACACAATACATACACAGATACAGGGCAGCGGGAGGACGTCACACCGCGACAAACACAGACAAAAACACAGACACAAACACAAACACCGGGGAGCAATGGAGGTCGGATGCAAGACAGAGGGATGCGGCTACCCCGCAGGTCAGGATTGCAGACATTCAGCCGGCGGCGGATGAAATGTACGAAGGAGTTTGTTGAATAATGTCATTTCGCGCTCGCTCGCTACCAGCCTGGTAGTGCCAGCCAGTGAAGTCTGCCTGACAATCCAGTGACACCTCTCGACATGTGTTCGCAGTGGCACTGAATTGGAAGGCCTGAATTGGATCATGTACCCAGCTCCGTCAGCAGCCAGTCCAGTCCAGTCCCAGTCGCTGTATTGGGCAATCCGTGCATTAGTCGCAGCATCAATCGCTGCATAGACAGTCGCTCGATTAGGCAGACGCTGCATTAGGCGGTCGCTGCATTAGGCAGTCCCTGCAGTCCCTGCTTTAGGCAGTCGCTGGATTAGGCAGTAGCTGCATTAGTTGCTGCCCTTGTAACTGCATTAGGCCGTTGCGGCATCAGGCAGTTCAGTTTCCAGTGGAGGGCCACCGGCCGAGCCCGAGCCCCGCAGGCTCCCGATGATCGCAGCGTGATCGATACGAGAGGAAGAGTCCAACACTTCGTACAAAAACCGGCCGCCGGCAATCAGCAGCGTGGACGGCCCACAGCGCCGGCGAGTTCGGAAACAAACAGCGCCAAATTATGGCCGCGACAGACTCGTTAGCACGGAACGGCGAAACTCCGGCGCCGGAAGCGAGCAGCCGAGAACGGAGCGAGCGACAATGCTGCTCAACAGAAACATCGGTGTTCGCAAACAGGCTGCCGCTCTGCTGCGCGGCTCAGCCCTGGGGCATGTCAAACCACCCGGCCACGACCCGC
This sequence comes from Amphibalanus amphitrite, assembly GCF_019059575.1. Classification (NCBI taxonomy): domain Eukaryota; kingdom Metazoa; phylum Arthropoda; class Thecostraca; order Balanomorpha; family Balanidae; genus Amphibalanus; species Amphibalanus amphitrite. The sequence continues at coordinate 216,806 of NW_024882179.1, forward strand.
TGCATTCTGTTCTGAACTTGGTTCTTGCTCCATTGTAAATTTTTAGCCATTTAGGATTGCGGACTACCGCTATGTAGCTCTATTGCAAGGCCCTATCCCGCTGGGACATAGCCACCAGTTCTGTTTGTCAGGTCGTGCGCGGCTAGGCCACACACGAAGTCAAGAAGTTTTAGACAGACGTGGCTGCTGTTCCCAAACTCCATAATTTAACGCGGGAAGAAAAATATGAAGTTGTGTTTGAGCACGAGCGTCGGACAATGGTTCATTAAGAACGAATAATTAGGCACTAAGGTTGTTTTTCCACCCTTTTCCCTGGTCCCAGACAATTACTGAAAACTTCAAAACGCAATAGAAAACAATGAAAAAAGAGTATTTGACAGCTCAGTCTACCGGCTGGTGCCTGTGGAAGACTGGCGCCGCGGTTTCCTGTCAGATCTCTGCGGACTGCCCGACGGCCAGTGGTCGCCAGTCACACCGATTACGAGCGAGCCAGAGGTGACGCGCTTCATAGGTCAGCTAACGGAACATTCCGAGCATCAGCGACGCCTTTGTGAGGCGGACATCTGGGCCGCCGTCGGACCGCCCGACCGAGTGGCACTGGCGGCCACCCATGTTGGGTAGCCCCCTTCCTTCCGATTAAGTAGCGTCTTTCCATGTTGGGTAGCCCCATCCCCTCCGCCACCCATCTGAGTGGCTTCGCACGTTGGCAGTCATTGGGCGATTTATCGGTGGACACCCACAGAAGACACATTTCCACGCGTCACAACTGGACTATTAACCCTCGCCGGCACAGGCCAGTTTGCGTCCTTCGACGGCACAGGGGGGAGGGTTGGTTGGTTGGTTGGTTGGTTGGTTGGTTGGTTGGTTGGTTGGCACGACACCCCTCGCGTTTGGCCCCTGATTGAGTTAGAGATCCGCGGAAAAAAAACGATTGGAACTTCCAGGTCAGGCCAATGGCCAAAAGTCGGGAAAACCGAGACCTGTTAGAACGTCGTTACGTGTGCTGTTCGTGTCTTACGCTGTGTCTAGCTTAGCCTGCGCCCCGCTGAGCTATTCAGCCATACCCGCCGTGCTGGGGGGGGGGGGGGGCAGATTCTGCCCCCCCCCCCCTGTCTAACTTCCGAACCGATGGTCGTAGAAAGACAGGGAAAACGGCAATCGAAAGCTCTCAACAAGGCGGATCTTACGAGCCCAAATTTTTTGCTTAAGTAGGTCAGAGGTCAGGTCAAGGTCAGGTCAAGGGTACAAATTGCAAGTTTCTACAGTATCGGCCTTGCACCGTAGTTGCCGAAGAATGGACTGAGACTGATTGCCCAAAACGTGTTCTTAGGCTACCAAGACAATATTCGCTGCATACAATATCATTCAAAGGTCAAGGTCAAGGTCAGGTCAGGTCAGGTCATCAAAAACAAAATATAGAAAAGGGTATGTGCGACACATGTTTTATGGGTCATTTTATTCATAGAATTCAATAGGCACACTCAATAAGTAATATGGACCACATCTGGATGAATTTCAGGTCGAGGTCAGGTCAAGGTCAGGTCAAGTGAGGTCAAATTTTTAAGATGGTTGTTAAGGCATAAAAAGGTGTCTATCTGATGCCGTTTTTCACGGCGAATCGAATGGTGCTATTTTTGTTTCCGTACGACGTCTAGAACTTCCAAAAAATTCATTTTTCAAAAATTTTGTGTGTCGTGGCGTTATACAATTTTGAGTAACTCCCACATTTTTGAACCAATTTTTCTCAAAATTGGTATATAGGTGCACATGGACCACTTCTCTGACATATATTCCGTTTTTTTATACACTCAACATTTTGGAAATTTATAATTATTTTCCCAAAAAAAGTCAGTTTAAAAAATGGGCCAAAATCCAAATTTTCAAAAACCGAGATAGCCATTTGATACACGAAGTAAAATCACGTAAAACCTTCTTTGTTACGTCTTGATTCCTTTAAAAATGAAGATGTTAGCGGCGTTTGAAATTTTGCCGTTTTTGAGGCGAAAATGGCGAACATGACGTCACTAAAATGTCATTTTCTCAAAAACTTTCCGACCGATTTCGCTCAAAATTTCAGGCAACATGTCAAATTAATGTATGATAGGGTACTGAAAGTTTCACGTCGCTAGCGTAACGCGTTTAGAAGTTATTGGCGAAAAACGGGAGGGGGCAGATTCTGCCCCCCTCCCCAGCGGGGCGCGGGTCAATGGGGAATGCATTTACTGGTAAAATGAATATGTTGCAGTATTTTTACTGAAGGAAGGGAACGATTCGTAAGGTATCAAAACTTTTGACACACCCTATACTGACCTGCAGCACCTCAGCCCTGTACTGACCTGCAGCACCTGAACGGGCGCCATGTCGGCCTTTGTGATGACCACGAAGACGGGGACACTGAGCGCCAGCGCCAGGCCCAGGTGCTCCTTGGTCATACCCACAATGCCCATGTTGCCGCCCACCATCAGCATACCAAAGTCGGGCGCGTGGCCCGTCATACCTGCCGGGGCACACAGCGGACACCCTCATACACCGGCATACCTAGGGACGGGACACGGTCATACAACAGGGGGGGGGGGGGGGTACCGTCATACGCGGGACGAGGTACCGTCATACCTGCCGGGTCAGGGAGCGGACACCGTCATACAAGGGAGCGGGCTGCGTCATGCAGGATGTCCCAAAAATTCTACATCAGCCTTTCCACGATTTATTTCGCTCGTATACGATTGGAAAAAGCTCCTAGCTGCGCTAAACGCCGATTTATAAAAGCGTTGTGACGGTGAGCTTGTTGCTAAATGTAGAAATAACCATTTCCCACCCAGCTCATTCACGAATGTTGCCACGATACATTGCTTACACAGTACACTTACGGCGACTGTTGAATGGCTGCGGGTCTGTCACTGACAGGCAGGTCACCAAACAGCCACAGAATCCCAGTTCTCACGCGCTATTTGATTGCTGAACACGGGTGTGACTCTGCAGGATGTTGCAGAATGCAATTTTAGGGCAACCGTACTGCTTTATTTTGGTGGTGACGGTGCTTTTTCGAGAGAAAAGATTGACCAAATAAGAGCGCTCCCACCGGCCATGCACGATGTCCCGAGTCCCAAAGATTGTCCGCCCAAAACTGCAGGCAACAGAGGATAACGGGTGAAGAGATAAGAGATTGGCGCACAAAGGTTACCCAATTGTGAGTCAGGACGCAGGGAAATCAATGTATGCCTAAAGCCTGAAACAAACTCTTTCAGCATCAGGAAATCGCATGCGTGAGCCTATTCAAACACATGGAAGCACGCTCGCATCAATCGCACACACCTCCCGCGTGCGATTGATGCGGGAAGAATTATAATGTATTTGATTAGGCTCTCGCATGCGATTTCCTGAACGCGGAAAGAGTCTGTTTCAGCCTTTACGGAAGACAAAAACAGCCTCAATTAAGCGAGAAAAAAAAAAACAGAATATCACACGAAAACCGCTCTACATAAGAAAAAATGTAGTTTCGGCAAATTGAAGCATGTTATCTGGTTTAGGAGTCTGTCTGTATATTACATCAGACGCCAGATAGTTAGACTTACCATCGGATTTGGTCGAAATTTGCACATCAAGAGCCACCAATTAAAACCGTCAAACAGCCTCTGCAGATCATGCTATGGGACGAAATGAGCGCAAAGCCTGCATAGGCTCCCACTGGGCTCTTACTGGGCTTCACAGCATCCGTAAAGTAGGTGGTCAACACAGCGAACTACGAGCCAGAACTCCTCTGAGGCTCATTGATGGCAGCGGCCGAGCCCAGCGACAGGACAGGCGACGACACGGAATAAAGACTCGGCGGTTCAATGTCGCGGCAACACATGGTGAAGCGTCAGAACAACGTAAAACGCTGTCTAAATGGTTCGCGAAACACTTGCTATGAGTTTTAGGACAAAGAGCAGCGGCCCGGCAGCTTCCCCGACCTAAGCCCCATTAAGAATGTATTGTCGGTTGTGAGGGAACGGCTCAATCAGCGGGAGCCGGCTGCCAGCCGAAGCCGGCTCGAGCGGCGTCGAAAAGAGGCACGGAGAGAAATATCAGCGGACAAGCTGTGCAGCCTGGTGACAAACATGCTCCTACAAACTGTCATATCTTTGCCCCGCAATAGTTCGTCTAGTTACACTGAATTTTATTGGACACTGGGCATGAGAACAAATACGATCATGTGACGTACAGGGTGTCTCAAAAGTTCGCTTACAGGTACAGTCCACAGCAGAAGTAATGTGGGCTTTCAGTCATGGGTATGTTCTGCTTCTGAAGCTTAGGAACGATTAGCCAGACTACAATGAAACTTTGAATGTAGCTTATATGTATCGCCACCCTTGCAGCTGCAACTTTAGCTATTGACATCTTCTTTTCGATCACTCCGCATTAAACAATCGCCAGTCAAAGCCAACCGTTGAGATTGGTAAAACCCTATGTACATTACTTTAGCGGTGGGCTGTACCAGCCATGCTTTTTTGTCAATAATTCTGAATCAACATGAAATTAACAGTCGAAATTTTGCATGGGCATTGGTAACAACCTTCCTCAAGCAGCTTCATTGTTTTCAAGCGCATTCGACCCTTCATGAGCTCACAAAAAGGGTTCACCTCTGACCATGGGTCAAGCATGAAAATGGAGGTCGCAAAATCGGGTCGGCTGAGAAACTCTCTGCTTCACGAGTAATGGGAATGGTTAGGTCGGAAATGACACATGGCAAAGTGTCGGCGAGGATGAGTACAACATGATGGTCATCTAATAAAAACGGTGGCTAAAATTTTTGAAGGACAAAACCATGCGAGACTAACAGCGCTTTGAACGACACTTGTACCGCAGCACACTCGTGCTCCGGAAAGCAGAGCTGCTTTTTCAGCTCTGAAAATGCAGTCCTAACTATTGAAAACTGACTAGAAGCTCACAGACAGAGGTTACCCAGTTTCAAAAATTGCAGGTCATCATAATAAAGACAAAATATCATTTAAGATTGTTTATAATATCTATAACGCTAAATTTTGAGGGAAAATAATGCGAAAATCGTCAATGCCGAGGAGTAGTGACCCTCCAAAAGTGTCAATTAATGTAAAGTTTTATCTAACGAAGTTTCAAGAGGCAGATCTGGAGCAAAGGGCTTTCTTTTACACACAAAATCCGGACAAAACCGCACGATGGACAGGTTTTGGCCGTTTACAAAGCAGAACCTCTCCTGAGGAAAACACTCCGGAACCCAGCGATGGTCTTGGCATTGGGAATGACGAGCGTTCGGGATTTGCAAATTTTGCAAAATGTGTCTAAGAAACAAATGGCCGACGCATTCTGCTACGATATGCTGCGAAAAATTTGCCCCTGGCACTTCCCATTTGTTCAGGAATGGGGTTGTTTTGAAAAGGAAAATGGTGCTTGGGAGGTCGGCGCCAGTCATTCATGAAGGAGTTAGCGCCAGAGAAGACCTACAAAATACTCACGGATGGTGTCGATGCAAGCTATCGGCTTTCAGGGAAAAGCGGATGTTGCCGGGGAGCTCGTCAAACCTAAATCCGACGCAGAAACTGCGGGGGATTCCCCTACAAGAGCTTGAAAGCTGGTAACCTTTTATCAGCCTCCGGCAGCTGACGGAGTGACGAAAATCGGTATGGGCAAATATTTTTGGAGATACAGCAAAGGGTTTGGTTTCCAACCTTCCGAATCAGTTGTCAAAGCATGCATATTTGTCTAGTGTACACACGGACACCAAAACCTTAGATTTTTGGCCGGTTCTTATAAGCTTTATTGACATGGGAAATGTGTAAACGAACTTTTGAGACACCCTGTACAGGGGATTATAGCCTTGCGCAAGGCCTTGCGTATACCTCTCCGGAGTCAGCTGCTGACCCGACTCGGACTCGAATAAATGAAGCTCGAGAGATGTCAGACGCGCGTCATGCATAATGTGACCTGCGAGTCGGGACAAAAAATAACAACATCAACTAGAGTCCACGACATAACACAAACCCCCCAAAAATATCAGGCTTTGCGATGATTATGTCCGTTGTAAAATCAAACAACTTCATCAAAAAGACAGTGTTAAAAGCTAAGCAACTGTAATATTGCAAAACTTTTGGGGCACACTGCACGTGGGGAGAGAAAGGGTGCCGTAATAGATAGGGACGGCGGGCGCCGTCGTGCATGCAGTGTCAGCGGTCTCCGCCGGTACCAGCCCAGCTGCCGGGTGGGAGTCGGCGCCTGGAGAGAGCGGCAGGGCTGGACGCTCAGTGGGGAGGGCTGGGCGCTCTGTGGGCAGGGCTGGACGCTCAGTAGGGAGGGCGGCAGGACTGGACGCTCAGTGGGGATGGCTACAGGGCTGGGTGCTCAGTGGGGAGGGCTGGACGCTCAGTGGGGAGGGCTGGACGCTCAGTGGGGAGGGCTGGACGCTCAGTGGGGAGGGCTGGACGCTCAGTGAGCAGGGCTGGGCAGTGGGCGCTCAGTGGGGAGGACGACAGGGCTGGGCGCTCAGTGGGGAGGACTGGACAGTGGACACCCAGTGGGCAGGGCTGGGCGCTCAGTGGGGAGGGCTGGGCGCTCAGTGGGGAGGATATCAGCACAGGCTGACCACTGAGCGGCGGCTGTCGGACCACCCCTGCGCTGGTCGGCCCGCTCGGACTCTCCGTCCTCAACACGGCCCAGTTCCGTGTTTGATCAGCCGGCCGGCCGGCAGACACGTCTGCCCCCGGCGGCACAGCCGACGACCGGACCCGGGCCGCGACCTCTGCGGGGGAGTGGGCGACCCGGGCCACTGGGAATCTACCACCATCTCGGCTGCAGCTAGGCTGAGAGAGCCGTGTACCGCGCACATGTGCTACTCCTCCCCTCCCTCCCGGCTCCCTGTCTCGGGGCCCACTCACCGAAGACGGTGGTTTTCAGGTACTTTTCGTGTCCGGCCAGGTCAATGAAGGTGATGACCTTGGACGACTGTCGGCAGATGCGCACCCAGTCCAGCGAGCCGTGCTCGGGGCGGTTCACCACGCGGCCCTGACTGTCGAACCCTGAAACACGCGCCACAGCGGCACCATAGTAACAACAGCGTAACAACAGCGTAACAGCAGCGTGACAGAACGGCAACAACAGCGTAACGGTGTCGGAACAGCAGCGTAACAACAGCGTACAGCACTGAAATACGACCGTAACGGCGCCGTAACACGCGGCACACCGCCCGTGGCCGCAGGCTACACAGGGCGGCGGCTGGGCCGGTGGCCGGCGAGGTCAGTGTGCGGAGCCCGCTGCCCGCGGCACGCACCCAGGATGTCGTTGCCGACGCTGGATGTGCGTCCCGACTCCATCTCGTGTTTGTGCCGGAAGAGCCGCTGCCGGGCCAGGCCGCGCCCGTTGTCCAGCTCGCCGTGGGTGAGCACGCCGAGCAGAGTCGACTTGCCGGCGTCCACGTTCCCCACCACGGCCACCCTGCCGGCGCACAGAGACACACGGGTCAGCGGGGACGGACGGACCGCACCCTGCCGGCGAGCGGACACAGACAGACACACACAGACACAGACACACACAGAGACACGGGTCAGCGGGGACGGACGGACCGCACCCTGCCGGCCAGCGGACACACATACACGCACAGAGACACACAGACACACGCGTCAGCGGGGACGGACGGACCGCACCCTGCCGGCGCACAGAGACACAGACATGCGTCAGCGGGAACGGACGGACCGCACCCTGCCGGCGCACAGAGACACACAGACACACGGGTCAGCGGGGACGGACGGACCGCACCCTGCCGGCGCACAGAGACACACAGACACGCGTCAGCGGGGACGGACGGACCGCACCCTGTCGGCGCACAGAGACACACAGACACGCGTCAGCGGGGACGGACGGACCGCACCCTGCCGGCGCACAGAGACACAGACATGCGTCAGCGGGGACGGACGGCCAGAGGCCGCGCGGAGCCGGGACAGACACACAGACACACGGGTCAGCGGGTACGGACGGACCGCACCCTGCCGGCGCACAGAGACACACAGACACCCACACACAGAAACACACGGGTCAGCGGGGACGGACGGCCAGAGCCCGGCGGAGCCGGGACAGACAGACAGACAGACAGACAGAGGGGGCAGCCACACGTCCCCCTCCCGAGCCGCTGCGCCCGCGCAGTCTGAGCTAGCATACCGCGTCAGTAAACGGTGCTGGCTAGAGATGTCAATCGGATACCAACTTTTTGGTATACCGATACCAAACCGATACCAACTTGGTATTTGGTATTTCTATCGTAAGGTGTTTGGTATTTTGTTGGTATCATTAGCCCTCACTAATGTCTAAGAAATTGGTAAAAAGTTGGTATTTCCCTCAGTTTCCCAAGTTGGTTTGGTTTCGGTATTTTCCCTTGGTTTTGGTTGGTATTTGGTTTGGTATCGGTATTCCGATTTTCCGTAATTTACATCACTAGTGCTGGCCATACATGAAGGGAAGGCGGACTGGCGGGGACCCATCCGACGGGACTACTCGGGGACGATGATAGCGGGCAGGGCCGTCCGACGGAGTCCCCCCCCCCCCCCCCCGCAGTCGCCGGCGCCGCCCGTTTCAGTCGCCGTGTAACCGGACCGCGGCGGGGGCACCCGGGGCGGGAGAGGGGCGGGGGGGGGGGCGGAGCCGGAGACCCGACACCGCCTCGACACCGGTGGGACGCTCAATAAAGGAGACACGCGGCGGGCCGAACCAGCTGAGGATATGTACCTACTGGCGGCGGCCGTCACATGAACTGGGTAGTGGGTACAGATCACACCCACGACACACTGGACACTGGGCAAGATAATAAAAACGCCAACTTGGGGGGCTGAAAGAAAGAGAGAGGGAAACGTAAAGGGGGAGAGAAAGAGAGAGAGAGAGAGAGAGAGAGAGAGAGAGAGAGAGAGAGAGAGAGAGAGAGAGAGAGAGAGAGAGAGAGAGAGAGAGAGAGAGAGAGAGAGAGAGAAATGGAGATGAAGGAAGAGGGAGAGGAGAAACCAATTTAAAGACATAGACAAATTAAGTAAGGCTGGGTGATTAATCCACCGTTCAACACCCGATGGCATTCAATATCCGACCTGGTCACCCAGTGACTGCCGATTCAGACGGCGTGTGACGTACCTGACCTCCATAAAGTCCTGCTCGTCGGCCCGCTTCCTTATCAGGTACTGTCCGGTGACGCCCTCTTCCACCTGGCGGCCACGGGCAGGTCAGGTCAGTTCACACTGCCCACGTCAGCACGCAGGTCAGTTCACACTGCAAAGGTCAGCAGTGAGGTCAGTTCACACTGCACCAAGGGTGGAGAAATATGCCGAGTTGGGGTTGCACGGGCGCAGTAAATCCGCCGCCGCCCTGGCGGTGACCTTGACCTCCGCCGTCTGGTGTGGCTCCAAAGCCAAGCCGGCGCAGCCGGCGTGGAATAGGGAAGACACGTGCTACTCCAACTCGGCACAATTGTCTACCCCTGCACTGCACATGTCAGCAGTGAGGTCAGGTCACACTGCACAGGTCAGCAGTGAGGTCAGGGGCAGGCACAGGTCAGCAGGGAGGTCGTAGGTCAGCAGTGACCTGTGACCTCACTGTGAAGCACAGCCCAGCGGGGTAACGATATGCAAAGTAGGCGCTCAGCCAATAGACTAGACACGGACCGTCACATATCTTTGTGTTATGATTTCCGAAGCGCTGTAATAACCTGCAGTGGGAGCTATCCTCTCGGGTACCGCGGGTCAGCCGCCGCGCAGTGGGGCCGGGGCCGTTCAGGGTCCGTGAGCCGTCACTCGCAGTGGGGCCGGGGCCGTTCAGGGCCCGTGAGCCGTCACTCGCAGTGGGGCCGGGGCCGTTCAGGGCCCGTGAGCCGTCACTCGCAGTGGGGCCGGGGCCGTTCAGGGGCCGTGAGCCGTCACTCGCAGTGGGGCCCGTGAGCCGTTACTCGCAGTGGGGCCCGTGAGCCGTTACTGACAGTGGGGCCCGTGAGCCGTTCAGGGGCCGTGAGCCGTTACTCGCAGTGGGGCCGGGGCAGTTCAGACGTTCAGTGAGTCGTTACTGACAGTGGGGCCGGGGGTGCACAGTGTGCCCGTGAGCCGTCACTCGCAGTGGGGCCGGGGCCGTTCAGGGCCGTGAGCGGTTACTCGCAGTGGGGGCCGGGGATGCACAGTGTGCCCATGAGTCGTTACTGACAGTGGGGCCGGGGCTGCACAGTTGCCCGTGAGCCGTCACTGACAGTGGGGGCCGGAGCTGCACAGTGTGCCCGTGAGCCGTTACTCGCAGTGGGGGCGGGGCCGTTCAGGGGCCGTGAGCCGTCACTCGCAGTGGGGCCGGGGATGCACAGTGTGCCCGTGATACTCGCAGTGGGGGCCGGAGCTGCACAGTGTGCCCGTGAGCCGTTACTCGCCTTTTTCTCCCTGAGCAGCACACAGTCGGCGTCCAGAGTGGCCGCCAAACTCTGCAGGGTGGCCACCGAGGCGGCATACTCGTCCGGCGGCAGGCCCGCCTCACCGCCACCTGCCGGACACAGCACCAACTGTTAGTGCGCACCGCCGCCACCGGTGGCTCTGCCGGACACCGCACACTGCACAGTGAGCGGTGGCAGCGTCACATGAGGAAAAGGGGGCGCGTCGACAGCCAAATATTGGACCGATCAATGGGTTCATTTGTCACGCATTTCTTATCACGACAATTTGACTTATTCATAATCATCGTTATTATCACAATGCTTGATTTATATAGCACAAAATCGAATCCACTTCTTACCGCCGCGGATCGTTTTATCACGCTGCTAATTTTACGAGTAGACCAGTGCCATGATAATGACACGACAACATCATTTACGTCTTATTGGCGTCTTACGTACCCAATGCACATCCTAAAGCACAGGTTCCAGTTGTGAAAACAAGTGTCGCTCTTTGTTAATTGTTTTATCGCAAACATTGCCTTTACTGTGCCATATGAACGAGGGACACCCGACGACCCAGGACACCGTCAATCCACAATCTGTAGGCATTAGGTTATCAAAGACAAGCACGATGCTCTACAGTCTACATTTCCAATTGGGTTCATCATGCAAATTTTACACCGAGTGTGGGGACAAAAGTCAAAGGTTTGCTTCGGGGGCAAACACAAACCTTTGTCTATTGCCGCCAAACTATGCGGATATTTTTTGACGATGATTAGCCGAATCCTAGGTGTGGAGCTACGCGCATCCTGGTGTTACGATTCCTTATTAACCGATGACGTAGTCGAGTTATCATCAGTGTTGTCAAGAGAAGAATAGATACATACCAAGCAATGAACCTAGTCCTCCCAGCCCCGCCGGGCTCCGCAGTCAGCGCCCAGCCCCGCCGGACTCGGCAGTCCGCGCCCAGCCCCGCCGGACTCCGCAGTCCGCGCCGTGCCCCGCCGCCGGCCCGGACTCGGCCCGTTCTGCCGCTGTCCGTGCCCGCCGGACTCGGCCCACTCTGCCGCCCGCTCGGCCGGGACACTGCACCGCTGCACCGTCACACAGCGTTCATCGGTCCGCTGAGATAGCCGGGCGGACCGGCGCGGCCCGATAGCCGTACAGCCGACACGGCTCCGAGAGGTGTCGTCACTGAGCACGGTGTCGGCTGGTCGGCGCACCACCGCCGGCAGGCAGACCCGTCCCACCGCGCTCCGACGGCGCATTACCCGCGTGACCGGGGAACACTCTGTGACTCTGACCGGGGAACACAGCCGTCCCACTATCTAACACGGGTAATGTGCAGTGATATCTGACCGGTGATATCACAGCCGTCCCACTATCTAACACGGGTAATGTGCAGTGATATCTGACGGTGATATCACAGCCGTCCCCCATCTAACACGGGTAATGTGCAGTGATATCTGACCGGGGAACACAGCCGTCCCACCATCTAACACGGGTAATGTGCAGTGATATCTGACCGGGGAACACAGCCGTCCCACCATATAACACGGGTACTGTGCAGTGATATCTGACCGGTGATATCGTCCCACTATCTAACACGGGTAATGTGCAGTGATATCTGACCGATGATATCACAGCCGTCCCACTATCTAACACGGGTAATGTGCAGTGATATCTGACCGATGATATCACAGCCGTCCCACTATCTAACACGGGTAATGTGCAGTGATATCTGACCGGTGATATCACAGCCGTCCCACTATCTAACACGGGTAATGTGCAGTGATATCTGACCGGGGAACACAGCCGTCCCACCATCTAACACGGGTAATGTGCAGTGATATCTGACCGGGGAACACAGCCGTCCCACTATCTAACACGGGTACTGTGCAGTGATGTCTGACCGATGATATCACAGCCGTCCCACTATCTAACACGGGTACTGTGCAGTGATATCTGACCGGTGATATCACAGCCGTCCCACTATCTAACACGGGTACTGTGCAGTGATATCTGACCGGTGATATCACAGCCGTCCCACCATCTAACACGGAGTACTGTGCAGTGATATCTGACCGATGATATCACAGCGGTCCCACTATCTAACACTAATGTGCAGTGATATCTGACCGGGAACACAGCCGTCCCACTATCTAACACGGGTAATGTGCAGTGATATCTGACCGGTGATATCACAGCCGTCCCACTATCTAACACGGGTAATGTGCAGTGATATCTGACCGGGGAACACAGCCGTCCCACCATCTAACACGGGTAATGTGCAGTGATATCTGACCGGGGAACACAGCCGTCCCACTATCCAACACGGGTAATGTGCAGTGATATCTGACCGATGATATCACAGCCGTCCCACTATCTAACACGGGTACTGTGCAGTGATATCTGACCGGTGATATCACAGCCGTCCCACCATCTAACACGGGTACCTACTGTGCAGTGATATCTGACCGGTGATATCACAGCCGTCCCACCATCTAACACGGAGTACTGTGCAGTGATATCTGACCGGTGATACCACAGCCGTCCCACTAGCCAACACGGGTACTGTGCAGTGATATCTGACCGGTGATATCACAGCCGTCCCACCATCTAACACGGGTAATGTGCAGTGATATCTGACCGATGATATCACAGCCGTCCCACTATCTAACACGGGTACTGTGCAGTGATATCTGACCGGTGATATCACAGCCGTCCCACCATCTAACACGGGTACTGTGCAGTGATATCTGACCGGTGATATCACAGCCGTCCCACCATCTAACACGGAGTACTGTGCAGTGATATCTGACCGGTGATACCACAGCCGTCCCACTATCCAACACGGGTACTGTGCAGTGATATCTGACCGGGGAACACAACCGTCCCACTGACCAGCCCCCACGTCCGACTCGCCGGAGCGAGGTGGGACTGGTAGTTCTATACACTCTGGACTGGCAGTTCACCAGGACCGCTAGAGCGAACTGACAGAAGGAGTCGAGGCCAAACGCTTGGTTTTCCACCTATTGAAGTATCCGCAGGTAATCTAAAGGCTAGAGCGGGCGTTATTTCAACTTCATAACAACACTGAAGTAAAGTAATGTTTTGTTAATGTTAAGAATATCGGTTCAACATTAACGAGAAAAAATAGTTGAGCTACTGCCTGTACACATTCATTCCATCAGGATTGCAATCATCCAGACTTTGAATCGCCATTTTGTCATCAATTCGTCTCGCGTCGCCGATAAAAATGTCAGTCTCTCTTCAAAAACAATCGCTAGATCATGACAGACATCGCGACCATCCAAGCTGCCCGATGTAGGCGGCAGGTGAGCGAGCAGCCACCGCCGCCGACCCCCGGTGCCGCGCCGGCCGCCCCCCGGTGCCCCCGGTGCCGCGCAGCCCGCCGCCGGCCCACCTTCTGCCACGCCGACCCACCTTCTGCCACGCCGACCCACCTTCTGCCACGCCGACCCACCTTCTGCCACGCCGACCCACCTTCTGCCACGCCGACCCACCTTCTGCCACACCGACCCACCTTCTGCCACACCGACCCACCTTCTGCCACGCCGATCCACCTTCTGCCACGCCGACCCACCTTCTGCCACGCCGACCCACCTTCTGCCACGCCGACCCACCTTCTGCCACACCGACCCACCTTCTGCCACGCCGACCCACCTTCTGCCACACCGACCCACCTTCTGCCACACCGACCCACCTTCTGCCACGCCGACCCACCTTCTGCCACGCCGACCCACCTTCTGCCACGCCGACCCACCTTCTGCCACGCCGACCCACCTTCTGCCACACCGACCCACCTTCTGCCACCCCGACCCACCTTCTGCCACCCCGACCCACCACACCGACCCACCTTCTGCCACACCGACCCACCACACCGACCCACCTTCTGCCACACCGACCCACCACGCCGACCCACCTTCTGCCACGCCGACCCACCTTCTGCCACGCCGACCCACCTTCTGCCACACCGACCCACCTTCTGCCACCCCGACCCACCTTCTGCCACCCCGACCCACCACACCGACCCACCTTCTGCCACACCGACCCACCACACCGACCCACCTTCTGCCACGCCGACCCACCTTCTGCCACCCCGACCCACCACACCGACCCACCTTCTGCCACGCCGACCCACCTTCTGCCACGCCGACCCACCTTCTGCCACGCCGACCCACCTTCTGCCACGCCGACCCACCTTCTGCCACGCCGACCCACCTTCTGCCACGCCGACCCACCTTCTGCCACGCCGACCCACCTTCTGCCACGCCGACCCACCACGCCGACCCACCTTCTGCCACGCCGACACACCTTCTGCCACGCCGACCCACCTTCTGCCACGCCGACCCACCTTCTGCCACGCCGACCTCGTAGATGGTCTCTCCCTGTCCCTCCTCGACGCGGGCCGCCAGCCGGGAGCGCAGCAGGTCGAACTGCTCCGTGCTGGGACTGACCAGCACCGTCTGAAACGGAGCGGCCGCCGGCGTCACAGCTGACCCACTCTAGAGCCTCGGGGACGGACAGAGGTGGCTGCTGCTGACTAACAGACAGACACAAACTGCCGACTAACTGTCCAATCAAAGGACAAAGCATGTGAGTGGCTCAACAATCAGGTATAGATAATATAAGAAAAAAATCCTGTTGTGTCAAATAATTCCCAGCAATAGGCACTTCACATGTCAGTAGGCGGAACTATGGTCATGAGTACCCAAATATAGGAACGTTCCCATTTTTGGGAACGGAGTTCCCAAATATGGGAACGGGCGTTCCCATTTATGAGAACGGAAGGCAATTTTTCGACCGTTCGCCCACTAAAACTCAAAAGTGCATCACGTCTCAAAAAAGTGCACGCTGATTTAAGTATCTACTAAATCTCCATAAGGTTATCTTTAATCTGACCGTGGAACAAGGAAATTGACCGTGGAATGATATTTTTAATGATTTTTTAAAAATGACAGAATGGTTGAAATATGGGTTATACGACATTTAACATGCAATTTTAAGGAAAATGAAGCATTTTTTACATTTTGAGGTCAAGTATAATAATTTTCGCCTGGTTATGAAGTTTCATTCTAGCGACACCAGATGCTGACATATGCAAGCGAACACGCGGACAGTCCCGAGGTAATATTGTTGACTTTTGGTGTCGGGGCGATCGACCGCGTGGAACGTCAGTGATTTTACCGAACTACTGTTGTAAACTCAGTTTCAGTGGTTTAAAATCATTCAGCTGTATTTTATCAGCCCTGAAAGACATATTTTATTTGGATGCTAGCTGTTTAGCGTTGTTTTATAAGCAGCGTCATGAGCGTGGTTTTTGTCTTCGGCGTTTCTAAGCATGATCGTTTGGGGGGATTTTCTCTGATATAGGTCGCTCTGTGTGGCTTATTTATAATTTTTATGCTGATTTCGATCATTCCTCGTGCCCATCCTACCAGACCTTTTGCCACTTACACTCATTAAGAAAGGAAAAAACTAGATTTTCATTGGGACTAGGTGTTTTGAGGGTGTAACATATTCAGCGTTCCCATTTTTGGATACTTCTTGTGCTCGTCAACTCTCGGTGATTAGCAGACAGGTGCTTGACATGTCTCCACCCTCGGCGCGGACGGTGGATATAGGTATGGAAGACCTTGTTGAACATCGCTGAGCGTTGTGGATTACGTAATCCTGCAGAGGGGGGCGTGCCCGCTGCGAGATCGACGGGAATAAAAGCGCAGAAGACCGGGCGAAACATGCAACGGTCTTGCCGGAAAGGTCATCTGATGATTGTTGCGTTAACAATAATTTGCGGCGTTGGACGTGATGCTTGTTAATGAAAAGAGCCCCTGAAAGGCGTCGGTGAAATCGTTCCCAATTTTGGGTACGCCGTTCCCATAATAAGGAACGCTTGCAGCGCCAGTGTACGAGAGCGTTCCCAAATTTGGGCTCGCGGCCCGGGTGATGGACTGCTTTAGAAATAGGGGAACGATTTGAAACTACGATGGGCCTTACAATATCAAACTCTTTCCCAACAATATTGAGACATCTATCAGGCGATTCACGATCGTTTTATATTTTTTGGACGTCATTTAACGGTTCTTTTTCTTGTTTTAAATAATGCCTACATGGCGTTCCCATATTTGGGTTTATCGTTCCCAAACATGGGAACGAAAATGCGTTCCCGAAAATGGGTACGCTTGACCATAGTTCCGCCTACTGATGTGCACAGAGCTCCAGAACTAACAGGTTCTTATCAACATTGTTAGGGTTCAAAGTCCTGCACAGCAAAATGAGAACCTTACCTTATTGCTGAGAATAGCAAACTTCTCCTCCTCCATCTGTTCCTCAGAGGTGAGTCCTGCATCTTCCGGGGCAGCTGCTTGGGCGGCACCCCCTTGGTCTAATTGCAATGCAGCTCCTTGTGGCTGATTTAATACCTCTGTCTCAGCCATTTGCAAAGTGGTGAGTGCAAACCAGGACTGTTAATTTATTGTACTGATAACTATGAAATTTTGTTAACAATCTCTGGCACTGAAACATAACAAAGCAGTTAAATATATAACTCAAACTCAAACTATGACTAAATCATTAACAAGAATACAGTCAGGTGGCCGGAACCATGTCTGAAATAGCACCAACCGAAGCTTTTATGGTGTGTGTGAGCGGCCTCAACATTGTGCAACATCTGTAACGAAGCATGTCAATAGTTAGCCATATTTGGATGATGTTAAATACCCTAAACTTACATCAACCACCTACACAGACAGCTGGATGAAAAGCCTTGGGATTCCAAAACAAAACATTACGCACTCCTCGACATATGCGTCAAAGATGAAACAGCTCAAAATTAAAAAAACTAGTCATATATTTTTTCCTCTGATTATTCTCCCTTTGATAATTAATTATACGGTCTAATTAAAAGTAAATCGGTAAATTGGGATTCTTGAGTGGAAAACAATGTAAAAATTCAAGTAAGCCCTTTTTCTAACGAAATTTTACGCGCGAAAAATGAAAAGTGCGGCATTTGTGAACCGGGCGGCATTTAAGGTTATTAACTAACAACCCCTTGTTAACAACAAACACGTCTACTATCTACTTTTTATCAGATTTTTATAGTCTATGCTGCTTATTTTCTGCATATAGGGCCTTGTTTTCTGCGAAGTAGGTGCCTATTTAGTACAGCATATTGGGTTACATGATACTGCCTTGGTCACATGATTTATATACGCCCTTGTGCGGAATCAGCAATCGTTTAATGCTTTGGTTCCTATATCAAAAGCTGTTGATGTTTTTAGCTAGTACCCCTATTGACGATCACAATCAGGCTACCTACCAAGGCTATATAAAATATACTCTTAAATTTAAACCTACCTACCTACCTATCTAATACCTTAACAAAATCAGCATAATGATGTGTTGGCCATTCTGTTTTTTGAGTTTTTAATCTGAAAACAGCTTGCCATAACTTTGTTTTTGTGTTGAAGCGATGGCTGACCTGTCTCAGTCTGCTGATGCTGATACAAGCACTAATTTGGACAGCAGTTATACGGGCTCTCCGCTTGCTAAGCTAAGCAGTCGTGTGGGTCAGCTACGGGTATGGCAGGAACAGCAGAGAGCTAGACTTATCAGGCAACAGGAAGAGACACAACGTGTTTTTGAAGAAAAGCAGGTACATACCTAATATGCAGTAGTATGCAGCTACTAGCAGTCTTTAATTTTAATTTGATATGGATTTAATTGATTTCAAAAACTGAACTGACAAAATTGACCACTTTGACTGATTAATGTGCTTTCTTGTAAGAAGTATTTAAGCTACAGGATTGAGTTTAAGCTACTTGGGTAGGCACTTGTCCATATTTATAAACCACTTTGATTGCCTATTAACATTATGAGCAAATGACCTCAGCCAGAATGCCTTAAATTTCAATTCACCATTGTCATTATTGCATTTGATCGTGTCTGGCTCATATTATGAGTAGAATGAGTGCTGAAATGCTGAACTGAATAAAAATCATCATTTGATTTGGCTATTTTTCAGAGTGAGCTAGCTGCATTGATAGGCAGTCCTGGTTCGGGTGGAGGGTCTCCGGCACGGCAGGCTGGCGGAGCCCAGAGGCTTGCTAACTCTCCTGCCACTAATTCATCCAGCACTGCACCGGCTGACAGACATAACAGCTGCTCGGCCACAGAGACCAACACAATGAGCCCTCAACGGCAGGTCAGTGCTTGAATCTCACACAACAGGTAGTGGCTGCCGTAAATCAGAGCCCTGAGCTCTTAGCGGGGTGGATTTTGCACCCGTTGTTGTGCACGGTTTAATATTTTAATGATAATGCTTCTTTTAAACGCCTACTACTATAGGTCTACCAATTTTTAGCTGCTAACCCAGTGCAAGCTGTTAGTTGTTCCCTGATGGCATGTGGTGGCTGTTTTCAGTCAGAGGGTCCCGGAGCGCCGGCGGAGCACGAGGACACCCCACTGCGGCCGGTCCAGTTCGACACCCTCCTGGAGCGGGAGCTGCAGCGGCAGACGCCGCCGGCGCCGGCGGCCAAGACCGCGGCCGGCCCACCAGCCGCCAAGCGGCCGTTCCTGAAGCGCGGCACGGGTCTGCAGCGGTTTGGCCTGCGGCCCGGACAGCAGGTGCGGCTGAGGCCGGGCAGGGGGCGCGCCGGCCGCGCTGCCGGCCGCGGCGGCCGGATAGTGCTGCGCTCGGCTCCGCGCGGTGACGGCCCGTGGCGGCCGGCGCCCGGCCGGGACCGGGTGGCCGACCCGGCCGACACACTGGCGCTGCTGGGCGACCTGCGGGTGGCGGCCGGGCCCGCCGCCAGTGCGGCGCGGCCCGCTCCCGGTCTGAGCCACCGGCCGGCAGCACCCAGCGCGCCGCCGGCCGGCCGGCTGAACCTGCCCAGCGTCGGCCGACCGCGGAGCCATCTGCCGGCCGGCGCCATCACTGTGGAGAAGGTGTCGCGGCCGCCGGGCGGCGCCACCGGCGCACCCGACCAGCAGCCGGACAGCACGCCGCGAGGCAAGGTCAGTCTGGGTGACCCGGGGAGGTCAGTCTGGGTGACCCGTCACACGGTACAGAAACTACACGGTGATCGCAGTATTAGTTGGGTAGGTACATATCACGAGTTTCGTTGGCGAGAGGTGCGTTGGACGTAAAACGCCGCCCCCTCAGTTAACTTTGGGTTAACTCATGCTGGGTTTCTGAAACGTGTTTAGATGTGGGGATTCTGCGAGTGATCGTTTTGTGGCCCGCGGCACGGCTGGCCCGTCCCTCCCCTGTACTGCACCCGACACCTCCCCCGGCGCTGACCGCCCTCTGTCGCCGACAGCGGGAGCTGAAGGAGCTGCGCGCGTTCGAGCTGCTGGAGCAGGCGGCGCTCGACTCCAGTTTCAGCTCCAACTCATCGTTCGTCAGTAACCTGCTGCACGCGGCCCAGTCCACGCCCGAGCGGCGCGGCCGGCCCGGCGCCCCGGCCGCCTTTTCGCCGCTGGCCGCGCCGCCGGCCGCCTCGGAGAGGCCGGGGCCGGGGGCGCCGGTCGGCGGCGACCGACCCACAGCGGAGCCGGAGCGGGCTGCGGCGGCCCCCGGCGGCGGAGCACCGGCTGCCGGGCCGGCGGGCCAGACCCGCGGCGGCGGCGGACAGCCGCGGGCCGGCACCGTGGTGCGGCCGAACGTGGCCGCGGCCGGTGTGACGCCCCCGCCGGGCCGGCCCGACTGGTCGGCGGCGCCGTGCGGTCGGCCGCCCGACTCGGAGGCCTATCTGGACGCGTCGCTGGCGGTCTCGCCGGCGCGCGCCGCCCCGGCCGACACGGAGCCGGAGGAGGAGCCGGAGGAGGAGCAGGGTGACCGGCTGGAGCGGTACCGCCGGCTGCGCGACCAGCTGCGCCGCGAGCTGGACGGCCGGTGTGAGCGCGCCGCCGGCCCGGCCGGCGGGGCGGACCCGCTGCGCAGGTCGGTGCGCTTCGACGACCAGCCGGACGTATTCGAGATCACCGCCGACGGCTCGTGTGACGTCACACTGACGTCAGAGGCCGGGGACGGCGCGGCCGGTCCGGAGCGCCGGCCTGCCTCGGACCGGACGGCCGGCGGCGAGCAGCTGGAGCGCGGTGCCAGCCCCGAGCGGCCGGCCGGGGGCTGCGGGCCGCCGGAGGACCGGGCACAGAGTCGGTCCGGGGAGGGCGCCGCGCCGGCGCCGGCCGCTCTGCAGGACGCGGACTCCGCGCGGCCGGCCGCTCTGCAGGACTCGGACTCCGCGCGGCCGGCCGGACGGACGGAGTCGGCCCGCCGGCCGGCCGGCGCCGAGCCCTTCCTCTTTGACCGCGCCGGCCTGGAGCGGCAGCGCGCCGCGCTGGACCGTGAGGCGGCCACCTTCCGCGAGGAGAACGCGCTGCTGTCGCGGCTGCGGGCCGACCTGCAGCGGCAGCGGCTCGACCTAGACGCCGAGAAAGAGCGCTGGGAGCGGCAGAAGGCAGAGGACGCGGAGCACATGACCAGGAGGACGGAACAGGAGAGAAGGAAACTGGCCGACGAAAGGAGACAGTTCGAGGCCGAGAAGAAAAGGCACGCCGAGGAGTGGAGGAAAAGGGAAACGCCCGAACTGAAGGCGCTTCATGCTAAGGTAGCTGTGGTTTTATATAATGACAGAAATTTTCATTTTGAATGGGATTCAGCTACCCATCCCTAATTGTACATTGTTCTCGATGAATCACCTGAACACCCCATGGGGTGGCAGTCCGAGAGTGGGTACGGCTGCAGTCGATGTCCGACCCCTGTGTAATACCCATTTGTGGTATGGGTAACCCCTCTGTGGTCCTCGGACCCCTCTGCGACCTCTGTGACCTGTGTGACCCCTCTGTGACCTGTGTGACCCCTCTGTGACCCGTGTGACCCCTCTGTGACCTGTGTGACCCCTCTGTGACCTGTGTGACCCCTCTGTGACCTGTGTGACCCCTCTGTGACCTGTGTGACCCCTCTGTGACCTGTGTGACCCCCCTGTGACCTGTGTGACCCCTATGTGACCTGTGTGACCCTTCTGTGACTTGTGTGACCCCTCTGTGACCTGTGTGACCCCTCTGTGACCTGTGTGACCCCCCTGTGACCTGTGTGACCCCTATGTGACCTGTGTGACCCCTCTGTGACCTGTGTGTCCCCTCTGTGACCTGTGTGACCCCTCTGTGACCTGTGTGACCCCTCTGTGACCTGTGTGACCCCTGTGTGACCCCTCTGTGACCTGTGTGACCCCTCTGTGACCCCTCTGTGACCTGTGTGACCCCTATGTGACCTGTGTGACCCCTCTGTGACCTGTGTGATCCCTCTGTGACCTCTGTGACCCCTCTGTGACCTGTGTGACCCCTCTGGGACCTGTGTGACCCCTCTGGGACCTGTGTGACCCCTCTGGGACCTGTGTGACCCCTCTGGGACCTGTGTGATCCCTCTGTGACCTCTGTGACCTGTGTGACCCCTCTGTGACCTGTGTGACCCCCCTGTGACCTGTGTGTCCCCTCTATGACCCGTGTGTCCCCTCTGTGACCTGTGTGACCCCTCTGTGACCTGTGTGACCCCTCTGTGACCTGTGTGACCCCTCTGTGACCTGTGTGACCCCACTCTGACCTGTGTGACCCCTGTGACCTGTGTGACCCCTCTGTGACCTGTGTGATCCCTCTGTGACCTGTGTGACCCCTCTGTGACCTGTGTGACCCCTCTGTGACCTGTGTGACCCCTCTGTGACCTGTGTGACCCCTCTGTGACCTCTGTGACCTGTGTGACCCCTCTGTGACCTGTGTGACCCCTCTGTGACCTGTGTGACCCCTCTGTGACCCGTGTGACCCCTCTGTGACCTGTGTGATCCCTCTGTGACCTCTGTGACCCATCTGTGACCTGTGTGACCCCCCTGTGACCTGTGTGTCCCCTCTGTGACCTGTGTGTCCCCTCTGTGACCTGTGTGACCCCTCTGTGACCTGTGTGACCCCTGTGTGACCTGTGTGACCCCTCTGTGACCTGTGTGACCCCTCTGTGACCTGTGTGATCCCTCTGTGACCTCTGTGACCCATCTGTGACCTGTGTGACCCCCCTGTGACCTGTGTGTCCCCTCTGTGACCTGTGTGTCCCCTCTGTGACCTGTGTGACCCCTCTGTGACCTGTGTGACCCCTGTGTGACCTGTGTGACCCCTGTGTGACCTGTGTGGCCCCTCTGTGACCCGTGTGACCCCTCTGTGACCTGTGTGACCCCTCTGTGACCTGTGTGTCAGGTGGCGGCGCTGGAGGCTGAGCTGGGCCGCCGCGGCAGCTCGTGGTCACAGGACGCGGCGCGACTGCGCGCGCGCCTGGCTCACCTGACGGCCGACCGCGACCGACTGGAGCGGCTGCTGCAGAGCGCCCACCAGCAGCTGGCCAGACGCAACGCGCGCCAGTTCAGCGCCGGCGCCGGGCCGCACCGGTGGGCACCGGGCGGGGGACCGGGCGGGGGAGCGGGCAGCCGGGAGTGTCCACAGCAGTGCGGTAATCGGGCGCCGCTTTTTTGTCAGGAAGTTGGCAGCTTGCTGGCGTCTTTTCGGCCTATTGTGGGTGAAATTTTCGGAGGGTGTGGCGTTTATATTCGAGACCGAGAAACGGCAGGAAATATTCATGACAAAGCCGGCAGCATACCGATAGAAAGGCGACAGAACAGCGCCCGTGTCTGTTATCCGATATCCATATTCCATTGTATTTGCCTTTAGTTGGTTGAGGCATATTCGACCATACCTTACTTTGTGTCGGCCACTATGCATTTGCATGAATTAATCACTAGACACTTGTTTCCTTCTAATGTTGGGTCATGGGTGTATTGTTGTTTGCACTTGTTTGTCTTACCGTAAATTTAATTGATGAATGGGTTTTTGGAGGACTGCTCCGCTGCGGAGGTTTCCCAGTTTGACCGGCCTGTCAGACGTTTTCTGATAAACTGAGCTCCCATTTTTTGATGAGGGTAGAGGTGTTTGTTTGCGCCGTATATGTCGGTGGGACGATGGCGGTGGGGCCACGCCGTGCCTGCCCAGCCGCTGACCTCCCCCTCCCCCCTCCCCCGTCCCCAGGTCGGGCTCTGTGGAGGGGGACGAGCCGGCGGCCGGCCGGCGCCGCACGACCCTCTCCCGACACCGGTCAGCTCCGGACCTGGCGGACGGCGGGGGAAGTACCAGTTCCGTGTCCACCGCCGGAGGGCGCAGCAGTCGCGGCAGCGGGTCGGACCGGGGCGGCAGGAAGGCGACCGGGGCGGGTGGCAGGAGGTGAGTGTGGCGCCGACCGGGGCGGGCGGCAGGAGGTGGGTGTGGCGCCGGCAGGGGCGGCAGGAGGTACGTGTGGCGCCAATAGGGGCGGCAGGTAAACGGCCGGGGCGGCGGCAGGAGGTGAGAACTCAGAGCTCGGGACAGCGGTGCCGCTGTACGGAGGTCCCGCCGACCGAGGTCCCGCCGCTGATGGTCCTTCCGTGGTATCGGAGTCCGGCATTGACTGATAGCGCTTTAATTACTGCGACCCGACATGGTAGCAAGGCACAGGTCAGGACAGAGGCACAGGTCAGGGAAGGGGCACAGCAACCTCTAGTAGGCTCGCTTCGACTCTACAGGAGGTTGCTGTGCCCCTGCCCTGACCTCTGCCCCTGCCCTGACCTCTGCCCCTGCTCTGACCTCTGCCCCTGCCCTGACCCGTGCCCCTGCCCCTGCCCTGTGCCTGTGCCCCTGCCCTGACCTGTGCCCCTGCCCTGACCTGTGCCCCTGCCCTGTGCCTGTGCCCCTGTCCTGACCTGTGCTCTCCCCCCCCCCGCCCTGCCCCCAGGTCCCTGGAGAGCCACTGCTCGGCCGTCTCCCCCTCTGTGGAGGACGTCCGCAGTCTGCTGGAGGGCGGCGCCGGCAGCGGCAGCGGCCGGGGCCGGTCCGGCTCGGGCGGCCGCGCCGAGTCGGTGGCCGTGCCGCGCCGGCCGCCGCCGCCGGTCCGCGTCGTCCGCGACAGCGCCGTGCAGGTGGCCGCCGCGCCGGCCCTGCCGACTCCGCCGGCGGGCCGCCAGTCACCTCTGCCGTCCCCGCCGGCGAGCCGCGACCGGCCTGGGGACGGGGCGGCGCCGGCGGACAGCCGGGGG
This sequence comes from Amphibalanus amphitrite, assembly GCF_019059575.1. Classification (NCBI taxonomy): domain Eukaryota; kingdom Metazoa; phylum Arthropoda; class Thecostraca; order Balanomorpha; family Balanidae; genus Amphibalanus; species Amphibalanus amphitrite. The sequence continues at coordinate 241,322 of NW_024882179.1, forward strand.
CCGGCACCGGACCGAGACCTGCCGGCGGAGAGCCGGGGGCCGGCCGGGACGCCGACCGGCCGCGGCGGCCCGACCCAGCGTCCCGCGGACGGCCGTCCCGCCGCGGTCGCCGTCTCGGCCTCGCCGTTCCCGTGGCCGGCGCCGGCGCCGCCGCCGCCCGGCCGGGACCCGGCGCTCGCTCTATCGGTGTCCACTCTGTCCTCCTCTGCTCTGTCCGTGCCGGCCGGCGGAGCGGCGGAGTCCGCCGGCAGCCGGCGGGATAAGCTGTCGGACGGCACCGTGCGCGTCTGCTACCAGAACGGAGACTGGAAAGAGACCAGTCCGCAGGTGAGCAGACCAGTCCTTAGGTGAGACAGATCGGTTCTCAGGTGAGGCATACCAGTTCTCAAGTGAGACAGAGTCCAGTTCTCAGAAGTCCACAGCCGCTGGATTGGTCAATATGATTATCCCTCAGGAGTCCCTCTCTCAGGGTTATCCCTGGATTGGTTGTCCCTCAAGTCCACAGCCGCTGGATTGGTTATCTCTCAGGAGTCCACCGCCGCTGGATTGGTTACGCCGGCCGGCCGTTGGCGGCTGAGGTCGGTAACGCGCGCGGCGGGTGGGCAGCGCGGCGGCGGATGTGCCGGCATTGAGGGGCCGCTCGCGGCTCGATCACAGGGCGGCCGGCGTTCCCGGTCTGTCGGCGCCGGTCGCTGGTGGGGTAACGGGGTTCGTCGGATGTGTCTAACAGCGGGAGTTGTCAGCTGCTGCACCTATGTTATGTCCATTGGGCTACCATGCCGTCACTTGTCTGTAGTCAGTCGCCGCCGTCACATGTCTGTATTCAGTCGCCGCCGCCAGTCACCGCCGTCAGTCACCTGGTGTTCGCCCGTCCTCTGGTCAGTCACCCAGACCCTCCTCCGGACGCCCCACCGTTCCCCTTCTGTTACCCCACCGTTCCCCTTCTGTTACCCTAGCGTTCCCCTTCTGTTACCCCACCGTTCCCCTTCTGTTACCCCACCGTCCCCCGTCCCTTACCCGGCCGTCCCCGTCCTGTCCTCATCTGGTACCCGTCCGCAGCTCTCCCCCGTCGTTCCGTTCAGCCGCCCCGCGTTCCCCTCTTACCCAGCGCGCTGGTACCAGCACGCTGCAGCGGGTGCATGGCCACTGGCCAGTGGGTGAGTGGTGACCGGTGGCGTGTCTGGCCAGTGGGTAAGTGGTGACCGGTGGTGTGTCTGGCCCACCGTGGGACCCGGTGTATCTGACCGGGGGTATGTAACCGGCGGCAGGGGGACACGACGTATCTGACCCACTGTCACAGTGTGACCCGGTGTATGTGACACGGTGTATGTGACCCGGCGGCAGGGGGACACGGTGTACTTTTACGCGGCGAGCGGCACGCGCCAGACCACGTACCGGAACGGCTCGGAACTGACGGAGTTTAGCAGCGGCCAGCTGGAGCGGCGCGACCCGGACGGCAGCACGGAGATCAGGTGGGACCGGGCGGCACCACGGAGATCAGGTGGGACGGGGCGGGACCACGGAGATCAGGTGGGACCGGGCGGGGGTACCGGGCGGCACCACGGAGATCAGGTGGGACCGGGCGGGACAGGTGGGACGGGACAGCGAGATCAGGTGGGACCGGGGCGGGACAGCGAGATCAGGTGGGACCGGGCGGCACCACGGAGATCAGGTGGGACGGTACGGGACCACGGAGATCAGGTGGGACGGGACGGGACCACGGAGATCAGGTGGGACACAGTGATCAGGCCCAGTGTATTGTGTGCCGTGCTGCCGTGCAAAGGCAAAAACGATTAGTTCAGGTCAGAGGTCATTACGCTAGGTCAGTAGTCACCCCTGTGCACGGCAGCGTGGCCCAGGCTGCTGCTGGGCGGAGAGGTCGCTGCTGTGGCCCGTCTGACCCCTCTCACCGCTGTTCTGACCGTTCTGACGGCTGTGATCTGCCGGCGGCAGGTACCCGTGCGGCTCTGTGACGGTTCTGCTGTCCAATGGCGAGCAGCAGACCGTCTACCGGGACGGCACGCGGCGCCGACTGCTCACTGACGGCAGCGAGGAGGTGCTCCTGCCCAGCGGTGAGTCAGTGAGAGTCCCTGCTCCCCAGCGGTGAGTCGGAGTTGCAGCTGCCCAGCGGTGAGTCAGAGCCACTGCTCCTGCCCAGCGGTGAGTCAGTGAGTCACTGTTGTCCAGCGGTGAGTCAGTCAGAGCCACTGTTGTCCAGCGGTGAGTCTGAGTCACTGCTGGCCACTGCGGTGAGTCACTGTTCTCTTGTAACCCTCTTGCCGGCTATACCGTGTGGCGTGTGTTCACGTTTATATGTATACTCTATCGTTTACGACTGTACATACCTTACATGCTCGTACGATAAACTCCCCCCCCCCCCTGCCCAGGTAAGCTGTGGGTGCACACGGAGCGCTATAAGAGGTGACCCCGCCCCCTCCCCTCCCCTGCCCAGGTAAGCTGGAGGTGCACACGGACCGCTATAAGAGGTGACCCCGCCCCCTCCCCCCTGCCCAGGTAAGCTGGAGGTGCACACGGACCGCTATAAGAGGTGACCCCGCCCCCTCCCCTCCCCTGCCCAGGTAAGCTGGAGGTGCACACGGACCGCTATAAGAGGTGACCCCGCCCCTCCCCCCTCCCCTGCCCAGGTAAGCTGGAGGTGCACACGGACCGCTATAAGAGGTGACCCCGCCCCCTCCCCCCCTGCCCAGGTAAGCTGGAGGTGCACACGGACCGCCATAAGAGGTGACCCCGCCCCCTCCCCTCCCCTGCCCAGGTAAGCTGGAGGTGCACACGGACCGCTATAAGAGGTGACCCCGCCCCTCCCCCCTCCCCTGCCCAGGTAAGCTGGAGGTGCACACGGACCGCTATAAGAGGTGACCCCGCCCCTCCCCCCTCCCCTGCCCAGGTAAGCTGGAGGTGCACACGGACCGCTATAAGAGGTGACCCCGCCCCTCCCCCCTCCCCTGCCCAGGTAAGCTGGAGGTGCACACGGACCGCTATAAGAGGTGACCCCGCCCCCTCCCCCTGCCCAGGTAAGCTGGAGGTGCACACGGACCGCTATTAGAGGTGACCCCGCCCCCTGCCCCCTGCCCAGGTAAGCTGGAGGTGCACACGGACCGCTATAAGAGGTGACCCCGCCCCTCCCCCCTCCCCTGCCCAGGTAAGCTGGAGGTGCACACGGACCGCTATAAGAGGTGACCCCGCCCCCTCCCCCTGCCCAGGTAAGCTGGAGGTGCACACGGACCGCTATTAGAGGTGACCCCGCCCCCTGCCCCCTGCCCAGGTAAGCTGGAGGTGCACACGGACCGCTATAAGAGGTGACCCCGCCCCCTCCCCCCTGCCCAGGTAAGCTGGAGGTGCACACGGACCGCTATAAGAGGTGACCCCGCCCCCTCCTTTCCCCTACCCTGCCCAGGTAAGCTGGAGGTGCACACGGACCGCTATAAGAGGTGACCCCGCCCCCTCCCCTCCCCCTGCCCAGGTAAGCTGGAGGTGCACACGGACCGCTATAAGAGGTGACCCCGCCCCCTGCCCCGCTGCCCAGGTAAGCTGGAGGTGCACACGGACCGCTATAAGAGGTGACCCCGCCCCCTCCCCGCCCCCTGCCCAGGTAAGCTGGAGGTGCACACGGACCGCTATAAGAGGTGACCCCGCCCCCTCCTCCCTCCCCCCTGCCCAGGTAAGCTGGAGGTGCACACGGAGCGCTATAAGAGGTGACCCCGCCCCCTCCTTTCCCCTACCCTGCCCAGGTAAGCTGGAGGTGCACACGGACCGCTATAAGAGGTGACCCCGCCCCCTGCCCCGCTGCCCAGGTAAGCTGGAGGTGCACACGGAGCGCTATAAGAGGTGACCCGCCCCCTCCCCGCCCCCTGCCCAGGTAAGCTGGAGGTGCACACGGACCGCTATAAGAGGTGACCCCGCCCCCTGCCCCCTGCCCAGGTAAGCTGGAGGTGCACACGGACCGCTATAAGAGGTGACCCCGCCCCCTCCCCACTGCCCAGGTAAGCTGGAGGTGCACACGGACCGCTATAAGAAGCTCGTCTGTCCGGACGGCACCATCAAGTTTGTGTATCCGGACGGCCGCCAGGAGACCCGGTATCCCAACGGCCGGATCCGCATCCGCGACCGCCACGGACGCCTCGTGGTGGACACCCAGCCGTGACCGGAGCCGCCGGAGCCGGATCCGCTTGGTGGGGACATTCCATTGTATCAATGCTCAGCGCCCGTGACGTAGGATAGCTCAGTGGGGCGGTACCGAGTCGACTTCCCCGCGATAGCTCAGCGGAATGGTATCCCCGCGATAGCTCAGCGGAGTGGTAGAGTCTTCCCGCGATGCCAAAGTAACCAATGTGATGAACTGCTGTGCGAGCTGAAACAGACCGTGCCTTACGGGTGTTTTTGTAACATGTTTATATGTATGTGTGTATATGTGTGCTGGACCATGTTGATGTTACGGCCGGCTGCCGGCGGCGTTCAGGCTCTATACAGGTGTTCTGTTGAAGTCGCCGCGTTTTGAATCCTGCGCCTCCGCTCAGCCGGCGGCGGCCGTTCTCTGAGCTCGGCTCCGGCCCCAGACCGCCCGCGGGACGGGACCCAGACCACTCCGGCGCGCGCACACACACACAGACAGACACCCGCTCGGCATAAAAATAGCTGGTATTAGCAGAGTGCAGACAGGGCGCGGCGGACCGGACGATCTCAATAAATACTGCGCCGGCCGGCGACGCTCCCGGACAGGCCGTCGACACCGCCAGCGCCTGGTAAATGTCGCCATACAAGCGGTGGCCGCGCGCAGACAGCACGCTCGCCGCCGAGACCGCCCAGCTTCGGCCGGCGCCGCGCCCACGCATCCATAGCAATGTAACCGACCGAAAATCACCGCGCCGCAACACAAAATATAGAGGCATGTGAGCTACAGTACGTTTGTTCCGCTATCCCCGCCGGCCATCTAGCGCGCTCATCCTCCCCGTCGGCCCGCCCAGTAGGTATATGTGATTATCATTTAGCTATACGTTATCGCTCGTCCATTCTCTCAGCACTGGCAGCGCTGTCCATCTGCGCGCCCTTCCCCGTCCCCGCCGGCCCCCGCGGCCACTCGGCGGCCACTGGACTGGCGGTACAGCCGCTGTCAGCCACTGGACTGCCGGTACAGCCGGTACAGCCGCCGCCGGACTGCCGGTACAGCCGCCGTCAGCCGCTGGACTGGCGGAGTAGCCACAGTCGGCCCGGCCCCCAGCAGTCAGCGGCCACTGGACCGCCGCAGTAGCCACAGTCGGCCCGGCGCGGCGCACATCGAGTACACACATCGGACGGTGGGCCGTCGCGTCCACCTCAATACACCGCCGTCCGCGCGCGCCGCGGCCGTCACAGGCCGCCGGGACCCGCCGCTCCGTCCGCCGACCGTGTCACCACCTAGCGGCCGCTGGCGGAACTTGCACTTAGGAGAGGAAGGGGTTGGCGGCGCTGGCGGGCGCGGCCCACGGGTCTGTCGGCGGCTGCGGCTGCGCCGGCGGCTGCTTTGTAGTGTCCTCTGCCGGAGACGAACGAAACCATTAATCAGGGACGTGACAACTATTAGTACACGCAGCAGGCAACAACTACCAAATTAACGACATTATCAGCGTTGTCGCAGGAAGTGCTAAGTGACGTAAATTTAGCAAGATTCATCGAAATCGGCACCCTATTAAAAGTCTCTTCTTCTGACTCGGGAAAACTGCCCGTAACATGGACCCTGAGACACCTGAGTGCCCGGGATGTGTCGACTGGCACGATATGATTCAGCCTCAGATGTCCCGGTCCGAACCGGACGAGTTTTTATCCTCGTAGGTAGGCTCGAAAAAAAAAACTGAGCCCCGAACAACATCGTTAGCGGCAGTGGCTCTATGTAATGCACTGTGAAAGGTGCCAGGGAGGGGGACTAGTGCCTCGAAGCAGCAAACATGGTTTGGCTTCAGCTGGGTCTCATTAGGACTTGGCACGTGCTTTGTTTATTGCACGTGTGCACGTGCAATAACGCCGCCTAAATTGCACATACGGCTCGATTGCGAGACGTATATGTTCAATGTGAGTTGGTTGCAGTCAGAGCTGGTCCGAGCGGCTCTGGCGAGGACTCTGTGCGGCCATGCAGTGCAGTGCGCTATTACCAGGGACGGAGCGGGCTCCTCGCCGGCTCTGGCCGGGTATCCGGACAGTTCACAGACACCGCGGGCTACCGCGCAGACCCGCCGGCGTAGTGTGGGCGTGTTGTCAGCGACCACTTTCAGCATTCATCAAACACAACTCCCCAACCAGCTAGCTGAATATTGGGATGGTTAAAATCTATATGATCGGCTACAAGAATTGTATCTCGCTATCGGCTACAATAATTGTATCTCGCTTGACAGCTTCGCTGAAGAAATTGAACACCAACCACATTGACATTCAAAACGACCTAAATAGTACACATAGTTCCGAACGTCTGCGTGTGGCAGACAGGACCGTGTGATAAGCATGCAACTACACTGCATCCACAGAGTACGTGCAATGTGCCCGGCGCCGCTGCTGACACCGCGCGGCCAGTGTACAGACCACGGCGCAGGTTCAGCAACACGAGAGAGAGAGAGAGAGAGAGAGAGAGAGAGAGAGAGAGAGAGAGAGAGAGAGAGAGAGAGAGAGAGAGAGAGAGAGAGAGAGAGAGAGAGAGAGAGAGAGAGAGAGAGAGAGAGAGAGAGAGAGAGAGAGAGAGAGAGAGAGAGAGAGAGAGAGAGAGAGAGAGAGAGAGAGAGAGAGAGAGAGAGAGAGAGAGAGAGAGAGAGAGAGAGAGAGAGAGAGAGAGAGAGAGAGAGAGAGAGAGAGAGAGAGACAGAGAGAGAGACAGAGAGAGAGAGACAGAGACGAGAGACAGAGACAGAGACAGAGACAGAGACAGAGACAGAGACAGAGACAGAGACAGAGACAGAGACAGAGACAGAGACAGAGACAGAGACAGAGACAGAGACAGAGACAGAGACAGAGACAGAGACAGAGACAGAGACAGAGACAGAGACAGAGACAGAGACAGAGACAGAGACAGAGACAGAGACAGAGACAGAGACAGAGACAGAGACAGAGACAGAGACAGAGACAGAGACAGAGACAGAGACAGAGACAGAGACAGAGACAGAGACAGAGACAGAGACAGAGACAGAGACAGAGACAGAGACAGAGACAGAGACAGAGACAGAGACAGAGACAGAGACAGAGACAGAGACAGAGACAGAGACAGAGACAGAGACAGAGACAGAGACAGAGACAGAGACAGAGACAGAGACAGAGACAGAGACAGAGACAGAGACAGAGACAGAGACAGAGACAGAGACAGAGACAGAGACAGAGACAGAGACAGAGACAGAGACAGAGACAGAGACAGAGACAGAGACAGACAGAGACAGAGACAGAGACAGAGACAGAGACAGAGACAGAGACAGAGACAGAGACAGAGACAGAGACAGAGACAGAGACAGAGACAGAGACAGAGACAGAGACAGAGACAGAGACAGAGACAGAGACAGAGACAGAGACAGAGACAGAGACAGAGACAGAGACAGAGACAGAGACAGAGACAGAGACAGAGACAGAGACAGAGACAGAGACAGAGAGAGAGAGAGAGAGAGAGAGAGAGAGAGAGAGAGAGAGAGAGAGAGAGAGAGAGAGAGAGAGAGAGAGAGAGAGAGAGAGAGAGAGAGAGAGACGGTTACCTGGTTCACTCTCACTGCTCTGGTTTGCGGGAGAAGCGAACGAGAGATTAGTGTAGTTACAGCAGTTCTATAAAAATCACACTAAAAAGACATTGTACAGACTGTCTCCCATGGATACTGGGTAAATATCAACTTCCCTTTACACAAAGGGTGGGCGGCCCTTTAGGCTGTGGGTGGGCGGCGGCCCTCACACGGCACGCCGCCGCCGATCTCACTGACACATTGTATCCGCTGATCCAGCCGATATAATATCCCCCGATAAAACAGGCCCACGTCACCGGCAGCTGACACCGGCGACCACCCCTCACCCCGGCCCGCGCCGCCCGGCGGCCACTCACCGAACCGGCGGTGCCGGATCTGGTTGATAGATGGCGCTGGCGGCGCGGCTGCCTGGAACGGGTTGGCCGCCGCGGCGGCCGGCGTCCACCCGAACGGGTTGGCTGCCGGCAGAGGGCGATCAGGTCAGGTCCGATCACAGACGGACCGGCGGCCGCGCAGCCCGGGCACCCGGTCCGCGGTAACGCAGCGGAACCCCCGTCCACCGACCGAGCCGGGCCGGACCGGGACCGCCTCTCGGCGGGCCCTCAGCGCGCGGTGAGGTCCGCCCGAGTACAGTCCCGGCCGCCCGAGTATACAGTCCGACACCGACTCAGACTGCGGCTGGTCAGGCAATTCTGACTAATTTATCAGTTAGTTCGTGCACTGAATCAAAATTTCAACAATCAACTTCAATTTTTTTCAGCGTTGTTTGTAATCCTGAATTACTGCAGTGCACCTAAATTATCCTGCTTTGTCTTAGTTCTTACACTTCAAATTAATAATGCATCAGAAAACGGGAAAATTACATATTGAGTCGTGGCACTTACCCAGTCGGACATTGCTGGGTTGACTTATGCTTATCGAGAATAGTTCGGACTCCAGAAAGGGCACAACTTGGGAGAAAATGGAATTGCGACCCCACTGTTCCCTCGGAGCGCCTCCTCCTCCCCCTGACAGATTCTGGGTGGCGGCGGGGGCGGCGGAGTGGCGCCTCTGACCCCTCTGACAGTCCCCTCTGACCCCTCCGACTGACCCTGGGCGGCGCCACTGACCCCTCTGACCCCTCTGACTGACCCTGGGCGGCGCCTCTGACCCCCTCTGACCCCTCTGACTGACCCTGGGGGCTGGGCGGCGCCTCCTCCTCCCCCTGACTGACCCTGGGCGGCGGCGGGGGGCGGCGCCACTGACCCCTCTGACTGACCCTGGGTGGCGCCTCTGACCCCCCCCCCCCCCCCGACTGACCCTGGGCGGCGCCACTGACCCCTGTGACCCCCTGACTGACCCTGGGCGGCGCCAATGACCCCTGTGACCCCTCCGACTGACCCTGGGCGGCGGGCGGCGGCGCGGCGCCGGCCGGAGCGCCGATCAGGTTGTCCAGGTTCACCAGGCCGGAGTTCTCGCCCAGGAACGAGTGTGGCGACTTGGAGGCGGGCGGCGGCCGGCCGGCAGGCGCGCCCGCCACCGGCGACGGCGTCAGCGCGGCCGACAACTCACCCAGCTCCCAGGGAGAGCCGGCCGCGCCGCCTGGCGGACACACACAGAGCGGCACAGGTCAGCGGGGGAGCGGCACAGGTCAGCGGGGGAGCGGCACACACAGCGGCGGCACAGGTCAGCGGGGGAGCGGCACAGGTCAGCAGAGGGGGAGCGGCACAGGTCAGCGGAGGAGCGGCACAGGTCAGCGGGGGAGCGGCACAGGTCAGCGGGGGAGCGGCACACACAACTCGCCCAGCTCCCAGGGAGAGCCGGCCGCGCCGCCTGGCGGACACACACAGAGCGGCACAGGTCAGCGGGGGAGCGGCACAGGTCAGCGGAGGGGGAGCGGCACAGGTCAGCGGAGGGGGAGCGGCACAGGTCAGCGGGGGAGCGGCACACACACAGCGGCACAGGTCAGCGGGGGAGCGGCACACATACAGCGGCACAGGTCAGCGCAGGGGAGAGCGGCACACACAGAGCGGCACAGGTCAGCGGGGGAGCGGCACACACAGAGCGGCACAGGTCAGCGGAGGGGGGGGGGAGCGGCACACACACAGCGGCAGCAGTCAGCGCAGGGGAGACCGACACACGGGGAGCGGACAGACATTTATCATCAAACCAGCATAGCGTCGAGCACAATTATAAATCTGAATAACGAATACAACACGGTATACACCATATTCCGCCCTCGCCATCCTCAGGACTGTGTGAACAGCGTCCCCCTAATGCTCCCCCTCCGGGCCGGCGGTCACCCCAGCCGACAGCCGGCGGGTGAGCCCGGGTCCCCACTGAGACCCTCACCGGGTCCCCACTGAGACCCTCCCCGGGTCCCCACTGAGACCCGTAACTCCTACCCGGGTCCCCACTGAGACCCGTAACTCCTCCCCGGGTCCCCACTGAGACCCTCACCGGGTCCCCACTGAGACCCTCACCGGGTCCCCACTGAGACCCTCACCGGGTCCCCACTGAGACCCTCACCGGGTCCCCACTGAGACCCTCACCGGGTCCCCGCTGAGACCCGTAACTCCTCCCCGGGTCCCCACTGAGACCCGCAACTCCTCCCCGGGGTCTCATCGGGTCCCCACTGGCCACTGAGACCCGTAACTCCTCCCCGGGTCCCCACTGAGACCCTCACCGGGTCCCCACTGAGACCCGTAACTCCTCCCCGGGGTCTGACCGGGTCCCCACTGAGACCCTCACCGGGTCCCCACTGAGACCCGTAACTCCTCCCGGGGGTCTCACCAGTCACCGGGTCCCCACTGAGACCTGTAAGTCCTCTCCGGGGTCTCATCGGGTCCCCACTGAGACCCGTAACACCTCACCGGGTCCCCACTGAGACCCGTAACTCCTCTCCGGGGTGACCGTTTGGGCCGGCCGACCGGACTGTTCCAACAGGACAGTCCGGTCCCAGCGGACGGTCTCGCCTCCGCGGATCACTGTCACTGTCGGTGTCCCGCACAGCCCCCAATGTCACCGCCCTATCCCAGCATGATAGCATCCCATAGCGCTGCATTGGTCTTATTGGGCCGAATGAGCTTGTCCCCAACAAAACAAAACAAACAAACAAATAAACAAGCAAAAAAAACAAACAAACAAACAAACAAACAAACCAACAAGCAATCAAACAATCAAACATCACAGTATATGGCGGATCTAGTTGGTATAATTTCGCCCGTGGAAACAGCAGACAAAAGCACACTAACCCTAAGCACGAGTGAAACAATCAAGACTGGGTAGTTATCATCGTTCCTCACCGGCAGGCCGAGGCAGGGTTTGCGCACCGTACATTAGCACTTGTACCGAAAAAATATGGGTGTCCACTGCCCCCCCCCCCCCGCTCCCCTTCCTCCGTGTGAGCAAGGGCATAAGCGATGGAACGGGGAGGGCACAGGGGCACCGTGCCCCCCCCCCCCTTTAATTTTGACATTGGCCCTATGGGCGTTGCATGGAAAGAATGGGACCAAAAGTCTGGCAGCGCCCCCCTCCCCCACCCCCAATTGAAGGTATTCCGCCGCTACTGCCAGCAAGGGCTCCGCCACCGCGGCTGTAGCAGAGGTCAATTATAAGCCCAGGAAAAAGCCAGGTTACGTTTCTAGCATTTGTTGAAGTCTCCATCCGCCACCACACCACAGCGGTCGTGGCCGAGTGGTTAAGGCGTCTGACTAGAAATCAGATTCCCTCTGGGAGCGTAGGTTCGAGTCCTACCGACCGCGAGATGTTTTTCTTGCCAAATCCGGGTAGCGCAAACATATTACCACTCCCGCAGACATCTCCACCACAACGCGCAGAACCGTGTATCAAAGCCGCTGTAAAAGCCATGCACGCATCTGGCCCGTCCTCGGTAGCTTTCTGTGACAGTGTTCCACTGTTCCCTGGACGGAGCGTCTCCAACTGAACCTCCCCGGGGCACACATGACATTGAATCCCCCCTAAACCGCTCACTTCTCACCGGGGGAGGTCCCGCCGCCACGCCTGGTGACATGGTGCGGGCGCCGGGCTGGGGAGACCGCCACTGCCCTCTACACTCGCCTCATACACTAGGGACGCAACCCGCGCGCCCTTTGGGAGCCGCACATACACTGAGATGAATGAAACGTTTGCCATCCTGTGTGTGCTCATGTAGCCGGTTTTACAGAGCCCTGTTTTATCCCACAGTGGCCGAATAATATCGCCGCCACTTGCCCTGCCCTTTCTCTGAGGTGTGTAGTGTGCTCTTCTTATGGCTGTGATAAATCAATCATGGTGGCGATGAACTTGAACGGACAAGCCAGCGCCCTCCCACCGCCTCCCTCCTGTCCCCTGTCCCCGCCCCCGTCCCGGTCCCAGTCCCCTACCCCCCCCCCCCCCCCAGCTGTCCCGTCCCTGTCCTTGTCCCCGTCCCGGTCCCCGCCTCCTGTCTCCGTCCTCGCCCCCGTCCCCCCGTCCCAGTCCCTGTCCCCGCCTCCTGTCCCCTGTCCCGGTCCCCTACCCCCCAGCTGTCCCGGCCTGTCCCTGTCCCGGTCCCCCTGCACCACTCACGCGCCGCGCCGTTGGTCGGTGCCGCCGCCGAGCGCTGCGTCAGCTCGGCAAACTCGTCCTCGTCGCGGGCGGCGGCGGGCGGCTGCACGGCGGCGCTCAGCTCAGCCGCCACGGGCGCCCACGGGTCGGCGGCGGCCGGCGCCGACGGCGAGGCCAGCGGCGCCCACGGGTCCACCGGCGCCGCCGCCGCTGCGCGGGGAGCGGGGGGGGGGGGGGCGGTCAGAGCCTCAGCCCGGCGCGCGCACACACTGACAGATACAATTACAGACTGATGGATACAACCAGTATAACGCCTTTTGGGGCGACTAACGGAGCGAGCGAGAGGGTGGGCCTTGCACGTGCGAAATTGCGAGGGGGTACCTCCAACTGACTTGTGCACGGCACCCTACTAACTGGTCTCTAGCGATGTGCCAAATTTGGGCACAATCGGCCCAGCCGTTCTCGAGATCTGGAAGCGGCACCCTGCACGTGCGCACGTGCAAAATGGGTCCCAACTGACTTGTGCACGGCACCCTACTAACCGGTCCCTATCCGTGTACCAAATTTGAGCGCAATCGGTCCAGCCGTTCCCGAGATCTGGAAACGACCCCTGCACGTGCGCACGTGCAGCAGCACCCCAAATCTGGCACATGGATATGCAGTCCCTACTGGGTGCCTACCTACATGCCAACTTTCAGCGCAATCGGCCAAGTAGTTACCGAGATATTGCAACAATTACAAAACTGACACCTCTTCGTTTTGCACGTGGCACGTGCATAAGGGGTCACGTACATGCATCGGGAATAGTCCAATACTTGGTAGCAGGAATGAAGCTACCCTACAAAAATTACCGCGTGTAAATCGGTCAAGTGGTTGCTGAGATATAAGCCTCGCAAAAGCGTGACCACGGCCGGCCGGCCGGCCGGCCGGCCGCTCATACTCAGAAATTTCCGTTAATCTAAGGAAAGACTACGCTCGCTTCGCTCGCTCCGTAATTACAGAATGCCGGGTACAGACTGCCGGGTACAGAGACTGTACACTGTAGAAATATATAACGAATCTATCGAATGGGCCACTGCTGTCACCGGGACCCCCGTCTGATCCCTGCCCACTGCGCTAGCCTCTGCCCGGGCGGTCGGGAAGTGGCCGCCGGCGGGGCGGGGTCACTGACCGGGCGGGCCGGCCGGCGCCGCCGGCTGCTCCAGGGGTGCCCACGGGTCGACGGCGGCTGCCGGAGTCGAGGTGCCGCTCCACGGGTCACTCTGGCGGGCACAACCGTCACCACAGGTCAGTGCAGGGGTCACCACAGGTCAGCAGGGGTCACCGGAGGTCAGCAGGGGTCATGGCAGGCCCCCAGACGTACTCAGAGGTCGGAGCTCAGAACTCAGACGGACACACAGGTCACAGCAGTTCTACCCCGCAGACAGACACACAGGTCACAGTAGTTCTAAATCCGCTGCCTCCGGGAGCGACAGCGGGTGAACGACAGCCGAGCACGGTCAGAGGTAGCCAGGGCCGTCTGGGAGCGGTCAGATGTAGTCAGGGGCGTCTGGGAGCGGTCAGATGTAGTCAGGGTCGTCTGGGAGCGGTCAGATGTAGTCAGGGCCGTCTGGGAGCGGTCAGATGTAGTCAGGGCCGTCTGGGAGCGGTCAGATGTAGTCAGGGGGCCGGGAGTGGTCAGATGTAGTCAGGGTCGTCTGGGAGCGGTCAGATGTAGTCACTTCAAGGTCGTCTGGGAGCGGTCAGATGTAGTCAGGGCCGTCTGGGAGCGGTCAGATGTAGTCAGGGCCGTCTGGGAGCGGTCAGATGTAGTCACTTCAGGGTCGTCTGGGAGCGGTCAGATGTAGTCAGGGCCGTCTGGGAGCGGTCAGATCTAGTCAGGGCCGTCTGGGAGCGGTCAGATGTAGTCAGGGCCGTCTGGGAGCGGTCAGATGTAGTCAGGGTCGTCTGGGAGCGGTCAGATGTAGTCAGGGCCGTCTGGGAGCGGTCAGATGTAGTCAGGGCCGTCTGGGAGCGGTCAGATGTAGTCAGGGCCGTCTGGGAGCGGTCAGATGTAGTCAGGGTCGTCTGGGAGCGGTCAGATGTAGTCAGAGCCGTCTGGGAGCGGTCAGATGTAGTCACTTCAGGGCCGTCTGGGAGTGGTCAGACGTAGAGTCTAATGTAGTCAGGGTTCCACACTGGGAAGCCGTTGGGTGCTCGGAAGGCCACCCGGCCCGTTCTCGGAGTCGGGAGGTGGCCGGGTGCTGGTGGGCCACGTCCAGAGGTGCAAATGGAAATCAGATGGGGCAGGTGCAGCGTATCGAATAATCGCACAGGTACGGGCATGTGAATTAACACATTGATATGGAGTACAGACAGCATACAGGTATATTCTGTGAGTGGATGCCTTTGAGCCACTTCAGTTGCCGCGTGTCGATACATCACCTGGTAAGTAGCCTTGGCTTATGGCTACTTACAATGAACAAAGATATTCATGTTTATCATGAACCTGGTAAAATATGACACCGTTTGGGCCCAGCATCTGACATTTGGCACTTCAAAAATTGACCAATGACGTACGAAATATCCGTATACATTTTCTGGCGGACAGGTCGGGCCGACGACTGACTGGGGCCATTTGCTGTGCCAGGGTGTCGGTTCCTCCCGTGTGGTGTGTCAGGATGTCGGTTCCTCCCATGTGGTGTGTCAGGGTGTCGGTTCCTCCCGTGTGGCGTGTCAGGGTGTCGGTTCCTCCCGTGTGGCGTATCAGGGTGTCGGTTCCTCCCGTGTGGTGGGTCAGGGTGTCGGTTCCTCCCGTTTGGCGTGTCAGGGTGTCGGTTCCTCCCGTGTGGTGTGTCAGGGTGTCGGTTCCTCCCGTGTGGCGCGTCAGGGTGTCGGTTCCTCCCGTGTGGTTGGTCAGGGTGTCGATTCGTCCCGTGTGGTGTGTCAGGGTGTCGGTTCGTCCCGTGTGGTGTGTCAGGGTGTCGGTTCCTCCCGTGTGGTGTGTCAGGGTGTCGGTTCCTCCCGTGTGGTGTGTCAGGGTGTCGGTTCCTCCCGTGTGGTGTGTCAGAGTGTCGGTTCCTCCCGTGTGGTGTGTCAGGGTGGCTGGTGAAGACGAGGGTACCCGCTCCCGACTCCCACCAGCCGCCAGTGTGCCGCCCGTACAGCACACACACACAGACACACATACAGACAGACAGACCCACGGGCACCCTGCCACACTGCGCGGCGCCAGTCCCCGGCCGGCACGCGCCGCTGGTGACGTCAGGCGCGGCGCGCGGCCCAGTTGTGGTAATCGGAGCCGCCGTGTGGGGGAGACGCCCCCCGTCCGTCCGAGTCGGCGGGCGGCGGGCGGCGAACCCCGGGAGCTTCGGGGGGGGGGGGGGGGGCTCTGATACCGACCTGACACCCACACCGCGGGACCCTGTGATACTACACCGCGGGACCCCTGACACCACACCGTGGGACCCTGTGATACTACAGCGCGGGAACCCTGAAACCACACCGCGGGAACCCTGACACCACACCGCGGGACCCTCTGATACCGCACCGCGGACCCTCTGCCGGCGGTGACCCGCCCCGCCCCGTCTTTGACCGGCGCCCCGTCTCTGACCTGCGCAGGGACGGCCGGCTCCGGCTGCACGGGCATCCCCCAGGGGTCGACGGGCGGGGCAGCCGCCTGCAACAGAGGGCGGCACGGTCAGTGGACGGGCGGGGCAGCCGCCTGCAACAGGGGGCGGGACGGTCAGTGGACGGTCAGTGGACGGGCTGCAACAGGGGGCGGCACGCTCAGTGGACGGTCAGTGGACGGTCAGTGGACGGTCAGTGGAAGGGCTGCAACAGGGGGCGGGACGGTCAGTGGACACTTCACTATTACCCGCAGTCCACACTGGCTCCGCAGTCCACAGTCCACAGTCCACACTGGCTCCACAGTCCACAGTCCACACTGGCTCCACAGTCCACAGTCCACACTGGCTCCACAGTCCACACTGGCTCCACAGTCCACAGTCCACAATGGCTCTACAGCTCACATAGGCCCCACAGCCCTCTGGCTCCACAGTTCACAGTCCACAGGGGGCCCCACAGCCCTCTGAATCCACAGTCCACAGGGGGCCCACAGTCCACAGGGCTCCGCAGGTGCTCCGCTCCCACCGGCGCACCACTGTTCATCGTCAGCCGCCCCCTCGGCCGGCCCTGTTCACCTCCGAGGGGCCGCCGCCCGACGGCCGACAGTCAACGGACGGAGCCGAGGACGGGTCCTCCGGCGCCGCCTCGTCCTCGTCCTCAAGGTGCCGGTACGAGGACATGGCGCCGCGCCGGCGGCCCGCGCCGCACTGGGCGGAGCACGGCCGGCCGGCGGGCGCGGGGCCGGGGAGGCGGCACTGGGCCGGCCTGCAGCGGGGCGGGAGCGCAGCCGGCGGAAGGTGACAGCCCGTGGCCCGACTACAGCCCCCCGCAGACAGGGACACAGCCGCCACTCAGTTCAGATTCCGCCGACAATTAGACACAGTCCCGCCGCCGGGCTGGGATCTGCAGAGGACGTGTTTGATCCATTAAACATCTTAAAAAATCGACCTTTCCACCTGACCGAGAACTGACCACTGAACACAGCTGAAAATGGCCTAGGACAGCGCAGACGACACCATTCTCGAGTTATTTGGCCAAATTGCACAATAAACGTGTGTCATGACTTCTACACGCCCATAAAATTACGTCACATGTTCTGGCCTAGGTTTGACCTGGACTACCGAGTGAAGGTTCAACACCCACAGGGCACATACATACAGTCACCATGCAAGTATGAGTTGGTGAACTAAACTGGAGCTCTATGTGACGTGTCAGAGCCCACAGCTGAAAACGTCAGAGCTGTCAGAGCCCACAGCTGCAGTGTGGACTTGCCTAAATAATGATAATTTTTACTTTGTTCCGACATGTGACGTCATGAATGATCTCGAGGTCAGCACAGGTTGGTTTTGCTCTAACAATTTTCCGATACTTCCAAACAGTCCGAATTTGGAAATGGAACCCGTAATTTTGGAGTTAATTTCTGTTCTATAGAGCTTCCCCAATTCGACTGTTCTGGTATAATAATTCGCATTATAACCAGGAACATAAAAACACCAGTCGTGCACCCGTTAAAAACAGAACAGAAAATATGAATTATGTGAAACTCATTCAATTTCAGAGCTCCAATCCTGTACAAGTACACTGAATCGTAAATTTTCGACTGTTTATACTTCAACAGCTTCGGCTACATTTAATGACAAATCGGAGGTCGGTGCCAAGAGTTCGAATCAACCTTCAAATAGAGTACCTGATGTTGGTTTAGTATAGAGTACCTACTTTAACCCGCGCGGGGCTGGGGGGGGGGGTAAATTTTACCCCCAAACCCCCCTCGCGAATTTTTGCGATATCTCAAAAACGGCGGCGCGCAGCGCCGCCAAACTTTCAGTACCTTTTCTTACATTAATTTGACACGTTCCCTGAAAATTTCAGCGAAATCCGTCAGAAAATTTTTGAGAAATTGACGTTTTAGTGACGTCATGTTCGTCATTTTCGCCTCAAAAACGGCAAAAGTTCAAACGCCGCTAACATCTTCATTTTTAAAGGAATCAAGACGTAACAAAAAAGGTTATACGTAATTTTACTTTGTCTATCAAATGGCTATCTCGGTTTTTTGAAAATTTTGGATTTTGGCCTAATTTTTTTCAAAAAACTGACTTTTTTGGGAAAATCATTATAAAATCCAAAATTTTGAGTCTATCGAAAAAAACCGGAATATATGTCAGAGAAGTGGTCCATGTGCACCTACATACCAAATTTTAGAAGAATCGGTTCAAAAATGTGGGAGTTATTCAAAATTTTATGACGTCACGACACACAATTTTTTTGAAAAATGACTTTTTTGGAAGTTCTAGACCTCGTACGGAAACAAAAATAGCACCATTCGATTCGCCGTGAAAAACTGCATCAGATAGACACCTTTTTAGGCCTTAACAACCAACTTCAAAATTTGACCTCACTTGACATGACCTTGACCTGACCTCGACCTGAAATTCATCCAGAGGTGGTCCATATCACTTATTGAGTGTGCCTATTGAATTCTATGAGTAAAATGACCCATAAAACATGTGTCGCACATGCCCTTTTCTATATTTTGTTTTTTGGTGACCTGACCTGACCTGACCTGACCTTGACCTTGACCTCTGAATGATATTGTATGCAACGAATATTGTCTTGGTAGCCTAAGAACACGTTTTGGGCGATCAGTCTCAGTCCATGACTCCATTTTTCGGCAACTACGGTGCAAGGGCGATACTGTAGAAACTTGCAATTTGTACCCTTGACCTGACCTTGACCTTGACCTCAAACTTTAAATTAAGTACATGTTTTTAGTAGTTCGTGATGAGAGCTTTCGATTGGCGTTTGAATTTTCCAAATCGGACCGTTAGTTCGGGAGATAACAGGGGGGTAAAATTTACCCCCCCCAGCCCCGCGCGTTCGGCTGGAGACCCCAGCCCCGCGCGGGTTAAGACATACGATGTGCACACCGACATCTGGGACTGAGCCCCGGCCGGGCTCGGGTTAGTGTCTGGGACTGAGTCCCGACCGGGCTCGGGTTAGTGTCTGGGACTGAGTCCCGGCCGGGCTCGGGTTAGTGTCTGGGACTGGGTGAGCCCCGGCTGGGCTCGGGTTAGTGTCTGGGACTGGGTGAGCCCCGGCTGGGCTCGGGTTAGTGTCTGGTGGCTGAGCCCCGGCGGGCTCGGGTTAGTGTCTGGGACTGGGTGAGCCCCGGCTGGGTTCGGGTTAGTGTCTGGGACTGAGCCCCGGCCGGGCTCGGGTTAGTGTCTGGGACTGGGTGAGCCCCGGCTGGGCTAGGGTTAGTGTCTGGGACTGGGTGAGCCCCGGCTGGGCTCGGGTTAGTGTCTGGGACTGGGTGAGCCCCGGCCGGGCTCGGGTTAGTGTCTGGGACTGAGCCCCGTCTGGGCTCGGGTTAGTGTCTGGTACTGAGCCCCGGCCGGGCTCGGGTTAGTGTCTGGTGGCTGAGCCCCGGCTGGGCTAGGGTTAGTGTCTGGGACTGAGCCCCGGCGGGCTCGGGTTAGTGTCTGGGACTGGTGAGCCCCGGCCGGGCTCGGGTTAGTGTCTGGGACTGGGTGAGCCCCGGCTGGGCTCGGGTTAGTGTCTGGTACTGAGCCCCGGCCGGGCTCGGGTTAGTGTCTGGGACTGGGTGAGCCCCGGCCGGGCTCGGGTTAGTGTCTGGGACTGAGCCCCGTCTGGGCTCGGGTTAGTGTCTGGTACTGAGCCCCGGCCGGGCTCGGGTTAGTGTCTGGTGGCTGAGCCCCGGCTGGGCTAGGGTTAGTGTCTGGGACTGAGCCCCGGCGGGCTCGGGTTAGTGTCTGGGACTGGGTGAGCCCCGGCCGGGCTCGGGTCAGTGTCTGGGACTGGGTGAGCCCCGGCCGGGCTCGGGTTAGTGTCTGGGACTGAGTCCCGGCCGGGCTCGGGTTAGTGTCTGGGACTGAGCCCCGGCCGGGCTCGGGTTAGTGTCTGGTGGCTGAGCCCCGGCTGGGCTAGGGTTAGTGTCTGGGACTGAGTCCCGGCCGGGCTAGGGTTAGTGTCTGGGACTGAGCCCCGGCTGGGCTCGGGTTAGTGTCTGGTGGCTGGGTGAGTCCCGGCCGGGCTCGGGTTAGTGTCTGGGACTGGGTGAGCCCCGGCCGGGCTCGGGTTAGTGTTTGGTGGCTGGGCCCCGGCCGGGCTCGGGTTAGTGTCTGGGACTGAGCCCCGGCCGGGCTCGGGTTAGTGTCTGGGACTGAGCCCCGGCCGGGCTCGGGTTAGTGTCTGGTGACTGAGCCCCGGCTGGGCTCGGGTTAGTGTCTGGGACTGGGTGAGCCCCGGCCGGGCTCGGGTTAGTGTTTGGTGGCTGGGCCCCGGCCGGGCTCGGGTAAGTGTCTGGGACTGAGGACCGGCCGGGCTCGGGTTAGTGTCTGGGACTGAGTCCCGGCTGGGCTCGGGTTAGTGTCTGGGACTGGGTGAGCCCCGGCTGGGCTCGGGTTAGTGTCTGGGACTGGGTGAGCCCCGGCCGGGCTCGGGTTAGTGTCTGGGACTGAGTCCCGGCCGGGCTCGGGTTAGTGTCTGGGACTGGGTGAGCCCCGGCTGGGCTCGGGTTAGTGTCTGGGACTGGGTGAGCCCCGGCTGGGTTCGGGTTAGTGTCTGGGACTGAGTCCCGGCCGGGCTCGGGTTAGTGTCTGGGACTGAGTCCCGGCCGGGCTCGGGTTAGTGTCTGGGACTGAGCCCCGGCCGGGCTCGGGTTAGTGTCTGGGACTGAGTCCCGGCCGGGCTCGGGTTAGTGTCTGGGACTGAGCCCCGGCCGGGCTCGGGTTAGTGTCTGGGACTGGGTGAGCCCCGGCTGGGCTCGGGTTAGTGTCTGGTGGCTGAGCCCCGGCTGGGCTCGGGTTAGTGTCTGGTACTGAGCCCCGGCCGGGCTCGGGTTAGTGTCTGGGACTGGCTGAGCCCCGGCTGGGCTCGGGTTAGTGTCTGGTACTGAGCCCCGGCTGGGCTCGGGTTAGTGTCTGGTACTGAGCCCCGGCCGGGCTCGGGTTAGTGTCTGGGACTGGCTGAGCCCCGGCTGGGCTCGGGTTAGTGTCTGGTACTGAGCCCCGGCCGGGCTCGGGTTAGTGTCTGGGACTGGCTGAGCCCCGGCCGGGCTCGGGTTAGTGTCTGGGACTGAGCCCCGGCTGGGCTCGGGTTAGTGTCTGGTAGCTGGGCCGGGCTCGGGTTAGTGTCTTGGACTGGGTGAGTCCCGGCCGGCCGGGCTCGGGTTAGTGTCTGGGACTGGGTGAGCCCCGGCCGGGCTCGGGTTAGTGTCTGGGACTGAGCCCCGGCCGGGCTCGGGTTGGGGTCTTGGACTGAGCCCCGGCCGGGCTCGGGTTAGTGTCTGGTGGCTGAGCCCCGGCTGGGCTCGGGTTAGTGTCTGGGACTGAGGACCGGCCGGGCTCGGGTTAGTGTCTGGGACTGGGTGAGCCCCGGCCGGGCTCGGGTTAGTGTCTGGGACTGAGCCCCGTCTGGGCTCGGGTTAGTGTCTGGGACTGAGCCCCGGCCGGGCTCGGGTTAGTGTCTGGGACTGAGCCCCGGCTGGGCTCGGGTTAGTGTCTGGGACTGGGTGAGCCCCGGCCGGGCTCGGGTTAGTGTCTGGGACTGAGCCCCGTCTGGGCTCGGGTTAGTGTCTGGGACTGAGTCCCGGCCGGGCTCGGGTTAGTGTCTGGGACTGAGCCCCGGCTGGGCTCGGGTTAGTGTCTGGGACTGGGTGAGCCCCGGCCGGGCTCGGGTTAGTGTCTGGGACTGAGCCCCGGCTGGGCTCGGGTTAGTGTCTGGGACTGAGCCCCGGCTGGGCTCGGGTTAGTGTCTGGGACTGAGCCCCGGCCGGGCTCGGGTTAGTGTCTGGGACTGAGTCCCGGCCGGGCTCGGGTTAGTGTCTGGGACTGAGCCCCGGCCGGGCTCGGGTTAGTGTCTGGGACTGAGCCCCGGCTGGGTTCGGGTTAGTGTCTGGTGGCTGGGCCCCGGCTGGGAGAGCGGCGCCCGGCGCAGTGCCGCTGGCCTGGCCGCGGCGCCACCCACCAACTGGCGGCGCTGTGAGCTCCCGCCGGTACAGAGGGGTACAGAGCGGTACAGAGGGGTACAGAGGGGTACAGAGGGGTACCGGCCACCGGGTACCGGCCGGTGCTGGCGCCGCGAGGAGTACAGAGCGGTACCGGCCACCGCTCTCACCAGGCCCAGTCTTATGCAGAGTCGCACTCTTCCATTCACCGTATTTGGTGACGCGTGCAGTGATATCAGCTACGGCTAATGCGGATCCGAGAAGACATAACGATTCCAATATACCATATTGTACTGAAATGAATCAAACCATTTTGCATTCAACAGCCGTTTTCTACAGCTAGAATTACAGCCAGAGCTTCCAAATCCATTCCGAGGCGCTCATAAGACTGGGTCCAGGAGTGGAGTGGTTAGTTTCATTAGTCCATGGTTCCAGTCTGCTATTATTCAGATGGCCAGAGTGTATAGGGACTAGAGGTGGAAATGAATATTAGTCATTAGTCAAAAATTAGTCGACTAACGTTAGTCAAGCACTTTTTTAGTCAGTCAAAAGTCAGTCAACCAAAATGTTTGTTAGTCATTAGTCAGTCATTAGTCAATGATTTTGTTGCATATTAGTCGACTAATTTGTCGTGATTCGTGAGGTGACTTAACCCTCGCCCTGACAGGGGAGGGGTCGATGCGACCCCCCCTGAGTTTTTTTTTTTGCGATGCGCGCTGAACTATTAGTCGGATCGTGCTGAAATTTTCAATAGCCTCTGGGGTATCCTTTGCACAACTTTTGCTAGACAAAAAAAAAATCGGGTCATGTCAGTTCACCGAGCTATGACGTCATAATAAGTACAACCTCCGACCGTTTTTGACAAAATCGTACATACCGTAACTGGACGTGATCTCATCGACAAGAACGAAGCTATTCCGTGTGGTTTATGTCAGAATTTGACCGGACATGATCTTTACATTGTATATTGACCTTTCTAAGGTCAACCAAGATGATCTCGCATGTTCACACGCTGACCTCCGTGATATGAGCTGTGTTTAGTGTCCGTAGTGGGGTTTCTTGAGGTCCTGAATCCGAATCTGCGGTTCAATTTCCACCTAAACGCCTTCAAAACTGTTCCTACAAGTGGCAGTGAACTCCCCACTTCCCCAGGTCTCCGGTTGACGGGCGGCCGCTGCTGCTGCCGGTCAGCGAGCATAGCCTTGCGGCTTTTTGGGCCAGGTACCGTGGTACGTGACGTCATTGAAAGCCTTTTTTATCACCATAAAAAGTCATAAAAAGTCAACAATATGTAATTTTGCAGCTGAGGAATACGCTCTTCTGAGGAATACGCTCTTCGAAGTTGCAAGTCTCTATCTTTCATAGACGCACCAATGTTGACTCGATTAGTTGGAAAGCTCTCGATATTCGCAAACGTCCTCGCCTGCGGCGGGCGTGGCCTCCCATGTTCCCGGGGAATACGTCACGCCAGTAATGAATGAAATGAAGTCAACTATTCCTCATTTTGTTGCTAATTCGTTGCGAAACGCGGTCGTGAAAGTTTCATGACGCTATCTTTCATAAATTCGCCAATATTGGCTAAGTTATTTGGAAAATTATAGTTTTTCCACGAAATTTGACCTTTGACCAATGACCTGTCATAACTGGGTCAAATATTGACCCATGGTAAAAATATACCACCAATCGCGAGTACTCGTTGAGACCAATCGACTGGTCTTTGTTGCGAAACGCCACGACGCTTAGTTTCGAAACGCCAGAAGGATCGCATCGACCCCCCCCCCCCCCCCCCCCAGCCAGGCCGCGTTACGAAAAATGCCCTGCCAGGGCCGGGCGAGGGTTAACCCGCGCCCCACTGGGGGTCGCCGGCCGAATGCGCCCGGCTGGGGGGATAAATTTTACCCCCCCCCCCCCTCCTCCCCGCCTGTTATCTCCCTAACCAGGCGTCGTAGCGGCCGACAAGATATCTTGCGGTAGCTTCGCATCGCGTTGGCCATAAAATGATTAGGGAGAAAATTTGGGATCGATTTGTGTTTTTCCGGTGTCGATCGGAATTATTTACGCAGTGCTAACAAATTCCGAAATTTAGTCAAATATTAGTCAAAATCAAGAAAAATGGCGTTAGTCATTCATTAGTCAATCAAGCCTTTTGAGACCAAAGATTAGTCAGTCAAAAGTCAGTCAACCAAAATTGTCATTAGTCATTAGTCAGTCATTAGTCAAGATTTTGGAAAACGTTAGTCATTTCCACCTCTAATAGGGACACAAACGCGCCCTGGACGACACTACTCGTAAGCAGCCCCGGCTGGCCTCGGCCGGGGTCTGTCAGGCAGGGAGGGAGCTGCGCCACGCCGCTGCACGCCGGCTGAGCAGTGCCCTCGCCTAGCGGCCGAACAGACTGAGCTGGCCGGCCTCTCCACACGGCGCGTCCACCGCAAACTACACAGACGACACAGCTCCGTCAGCGTCCCCCGCAAACCACACAGACGACACAGCTCCGTCAGCGTCCTCCGCAGACCACACAGACGACACAGCTCCGTCAGCGTCCTCCGCAAACCACACAGACGACACAGCCCCGTCAGCGTCCTCCGCAAACCACACAGACGACACAGCCCCGTCAGCGCTCCCCGCAAACCACACAGACGACACAGCTCCGTCAGCATCCACCGCAGACCACACAGACGACACAGCTCCGTCAGCGTCAGCCGACATCGACACAGACGACACAGCTCCGTCAGCGTCAGCCGACATCGGCACACACCGTCCGAGATGTGTTCCGTTAGCCTCAGCCGACCGATCAAGCACACACCGTGCGAGAGCAGTGACTAGGGAGCAGTGTTGGGAGTACTGACCACGGTCCGTGTCTGGTCAATTGGTCATGTCGGCTCTGTGAGTCAGCCACAGCGACTAACCCCGTCACCCTGGGGTAGCCGGTGCCAGGTACAGGTGGGGTCAGAGCCGGTTACAGGTGGGCTCAGAGCCGGTTACAGGCGGGGTCAGAGCCGGTTACAGGTGGGGTCAGAGCCGGCTACAGGCGGGGTCAGAGCCGGTTACAGGTGGGGTCAGAGCCGGTTACAGGTGGGGTCAGAGCCGGTTACTGGTGGGGTCAGAGCCGGTTACAGGTGGGGTCAGAGCCGGTTACAGGTGGGGTCAGAGCCGGTTACTGGTGGGGTCAGAGCCGGTTACAGGTTGGGTCAGAGCCGGTTACAGGTGGGGTCAGAGCCGGTCACAGGTGGGGGTCAGCCGGTTACGGGTGGGGTCAGAGCCGGTTACAGGCGGGGTCAGAGCCGGTTACAGGCGGGGTCAGAGCCGGTTACAGGCGGGGTCAGAGCCGGTTACAGGTGGGGTCAGAGCCGGTCACAGGTGGGGGTCAGCCGGTTACAGGTGGGGTCAGAGCCGGTTACAGGTGGGGTCAGAGCCGGTTACAGGTGGGGGGGGGGGGGGGTCAGAGCCGGTTACAGGTGGGGTCAGAACCGGTTACAGGCGGGGTCAGAGGAGGTTACAGGTGAGGTCAGAGCCGGTTACAGGTGGGGTCAGAGCCGGTTACCGGTGGGTCAGAGCCGGTTACAGGCGGGGGTCACACTCGGTAGCCCGGGGAGGTCACAGCGCACTGGGTGACCTCGGCTGACCTGTCCGGCCCGGCCGGCCGGCCGCCGCACCGCCGCCGCGCTGAACGGGTTCCATCGGACCGGTGGAGTCACTGCAGACTGCAGCGCAGACCACCGGTCAGATACAGCACGGACAACAACACACAGACCGGTCAGATACGGTACATGAGCCGGTCAGATACAGCACACAGGCCGGTCAGATACAACACACGGACCCGTCAGATACAGCACACAGACCGGTCAGATACAACACAGATACAGTAGGGGCCGGTCAGATACTGAGCGGTCAGATACAGTAGACGGATCGGTCAGATACAGTACACGAACCGGTCAGATACCACACAAGGAGCGTTCAAATAAAGCACCGGGACCGCTCAGAAACTATTTTCATAAATTTAGTCTGAATCTTTTAAATGGAAGGATTCACAAGGACAGCCCCCCATTATGCAGAGCTTTATGGTGTTGGCCCTGCCCTCTGCCCTCCGATCGCGCAATTCCAGTTCTATGGCAGAATTTAGAGTCCAAAGTTTAACGTGTGCACATAGACGCGTACGGCCGGTTCCCTCACTGACTTCGCCTGGCTACGGCCTGCCACCAACCGTAACCATACCTGTCAGGCGGCTCATAAACATCGAGCGCCCGTCGCGCTTGGAACCCGAACTGCTACAACCGGGAACGCGTGCTCTCGCTACGCGGAATCCAGCGCTCTACCGACTGAGCTACGGGACCGGCATCTGAGGGTGCTGTCCGGCATGCGTCCACACTACCGACGGACCTGG